>NC_069502.1:775385139-775412639 GCF_027579735.1 Bombina bombina
AGAGACCGTAGGAGAAGGGGATGGTCAACAGTGTCAAAGGCAGCAGATAGGTCAAGTAAGATGAGTATAGAGTAGTAGCCTTTGTTTTTTGCAGAAAGGAGATCATTAGTAACCTTGGTGAGGGCAGTCTCAGTTGAGTGTTGGGGACAGAAGCCAGATTGCAGGGGGGTCGAGCAATGAGTTGGAGGACAGGAAGTGGGTTAGGCAATTGAAAACTATTTTGAAGCTAGTGGGAGCAGTGATATGGGGTGGTAGTTTGCAGGGGAGTTAGGGTCGAGGGAGGGTTTTTTGAGGATGGGGGTGACCTTCGCATGTTTGGAGGAGGCAGGGAATGAGCTAATAAAAAGGGATAGGTTAAATATGTGAGTAAGAGCTGGAGTGAGGGTGGTAGACAGAGGAGGAATTAGATGTGAAGGAATAGGGTCAAGTGGGCAGGTAGTGAGGTGTGAGGAAGACAAAAAAGGAAGCCACTTCACTCTCAGTGGTTGGGAGAGGGTGCAGAATGTGGCAGAGGGGGTGACTGGGAGCGGAGTTGGGAGATTGCAGGTTTGTGTTGGGATGTTTCCTCGGATTGCAAGTGTTTTATTGAGAAAATAGTCAGCAAGGTCTTGAGCACTGAATGCAGATGAGGGTGGTGGTGCAGGTGGGTGGAGGAGAGAGTTGAAAATGGAAAATAGTCTTTTAGGGTTTGAGAAGTGAGTGGATATAAGAGAAGAGAAGTAGGTTTGCTTAGCTAAGCGAAGGTTGTTGGTGCATTGTCCTACCATGGTCTCACAGCACAAGCCATAGGGAACATTTTGTATCCCTGTAGACTTGTGGAAGTCTGGTAGTCTTGGAGTGGTTACCCTTATATTACACATCTGACTGGCATTTTTTGACTACAAGGTGGAAGTAATGCACTTGTTCAAGTGGCCTTTCAATCTGTCTATAAGAGAGTAATAATGGACATCCCATATGTTTACTGAGCCATAACTGACCTGAGAAGGCTCTGTGTGTGGATGCTTGTCACAAAGCCTGTTGAGTTGTGCACTAGTTTCTGATATACATATAACAAAGGTGTATGCAATAGCTCTTCTGTACCCACAATAGTGGATGAAGTTCACCTTACTGAATGAGGCATTTTTTGTAAATTGTGATTTTATTTGCAGTAATATTTGAAATCTAAATATGGCAATACAGTCCTTATGTGAAGTATATGCACAACTCCCCCCCCCCCCTTTTTTTAGCGGTGGATTAGATACCACTAACGCTGTGTATTAAATATCCAATATAATAAAATAGCTGTCATACAAGTGCTGCACAATATGACAGATTAATACTGGGCAGCTTTGATCTAGGATATAGATCTATCATAATTCATTTTAACATACCACCATAGATTAAAATGTTGTCAGCCATAGCACTGGTTTTGAACAGAACCTCTGCACACGGTCTTGATTGTGTAATCTGGTCTCCCCGTTTAAAATCCTGCCATTTGTATATATGTAACCATGGCAACTAGGAGCTTTGTATGTTGCTGTGACAACGCTTAAAGGGACAGTCTATACCAGAATTTTTATTGTTTTAAAAGATAGATAATCCCTTTATTACCCATTTCCCAGTTTTGCATAACCAACACAGTTATAATAATATACTTTTAACCTCTGTGATTATCTTGTATCTAAGCCTCTGCAAACTGCCCCTTTTTCAGTTCTTTTGACAGACTTGCAGTCTAGCCAATCAGTGCCTGCTCCCAGATAACTTCACGTGCACGAGCACAGTGTTATCTATATGAAATATGTGAATTAACACCCTCTAGTGGTGAAAAACTGTTAAAATGCACTCTGAAAGATTTGGGCTTCAAGGTCTAAGAAATTAGCATATGAACCTCCTAGGTTAAGCTTTCAACTAAGAATACCAAGAGAACAAAGCAAAATTGGTGATACAAGTAAATTGGAAAATTGTTTAAAATTACATGCTCTATCTGAAGTTTATTTTGGCCTAGACTGTCCCTTTAACCGTAAATACATTTGTACCTGTATTTGCACATTTGCGTGATCACACTTTTGTTTTAGGAGGCTTTTTATTCACATGAGTTTGATAATTGTTTTTCACACTATAAATGTTTGATGTATTCACTATTTTTTCATGCTGACGAAGGGGACTAGATCCCCGAAAACGTTCCTAATAAAGTAATTGGTTTACTTCACCTTAAAAAGTCCTGAGTGTGCATCTTTTTGGTTGGTATATTGCTTGCAAGTCTGCACCCAGGCGGTTGTCCTTTGTGGGAGAAGCTGGTGATTGGATGCTTATTTATATATATATATATATATATATATATATATATATATATATATATATATATATATATATATATATATATGGAAAGCGAGGGGTTTAGAGAAAAGCGCCTCTATATGAATCTATTCCCACATTCCCTGTATAAGTTATTATACAAGCAAAGATATTTGGTGTAAAAGGAATTTGTACTGTATGAAATTCTAATTAATGATGCAATATAATATTATAGTGATAACTAATCTTAGTTGGTGCACTCAAATGTATATGTTATACATATGTTTCATATAAATCAAAATAACAACAAGGTAGTCCAGTTCCAAATTATATATGGAAGAGTAGATGCTGCAAATGCAATAAAGCTTAAAACACTCTATCCAGTAGGTATTGCACTTACTAGAACAAACCTCAATCATATGAGGTAAGTTGCCGCCTCTTGTAAGTGTAAAACTTCAGGATTCCAGTAGTGTGGGTAGATATATGACCGTCTGTGCCTTGCCTTCTCCTGTCAGAGTATGGATTCTGTATATTGTATCTTTTCCTCCTCCTCTCAGAGTATGGATTCTGTGTCTTTGCCTCCTCCTCTCAGAGTATGGATTCTGTGTTCCTTGCCTTCTCCTCTTAGAGTATGGGTTCCGTATGCTGGTAGTGGAATTTCTCCAAGTTCCCCGCAGTATTTATATGGAAACAAAGGCAGAAGAGAAAAACATAGCGTAAAATCGTTTTTATTTAGATAAAAAGTAGTATAAAAAGAGAAGTGGCCACTCACATGTTCAATCCTCAAACATATGAGGTATGTAAAAGACACTCAATGTTAGCTTGTGTTTGCTCCCCTTAAAGGATCTGTTGTGTGAGTGTTTTTCCTATTAAGTTCATGGAAAATATCTCACAAAGATGTGTTAAACCGCAGGTCCAGTGGTGTCCGATTAAAATATGTATATATATACACACAGTCAGGTAATGTAGCGTGATAAAAACAATACCATATACAAAGTCAAGACGGTGAAATAATGGAGTCAAAAAAGACTCCTAAAACAAATAGACAAACAAAGTCTTGTGGTGTAAAATCCCTTACGCGTTTCAAAGCCTCCTATTGTGCTTCTTCCTCAGAGGGTGAATGATCTGGGTCTATACTTTCTGTTCCTAAAAGCCGGGCGGCGGCACGCCCCTCATGGCAGATACCGTGATATCATTGGTTAGAGTTAGTGTCTGTTACTAATCCTTCCCTGTTCGTGTCTAGTTACGTTATCGACGTGTTCTATGATTGGCTGTAAATTGTGAGCAGAGTAAGGTAACGTTAACGTGTACTCTGTAACTTAACTCGTACATTTAGATGATTTTAGTTGACGTGGTTACCATGGTGGCAGGTAAACAGTCTCGCATCAATACAGTACTTGAGGGATTTATTATGTTTCTTTTGGAACGTGCTGCATTGATGCGGTCGTGCTGTGAATTATTAATTATTGGTATGTGAGATAGTTAAAGTCAAAATTTTGCAAAACCAATAATTTTTCAGTACTATATTGTTTTCAAACTATATAGACAGCTGGGTGGTTTTTCTTTCAGTTAAAGCAAAAAAGTACACACCTTGAAAATACATAAAGCATTTCAGTTCATGATCAAAGAAAAAACAGAATTTATGTTTACCTGATAAATTACTTTCTCCAACGGTGTGTCCGGTCCACGGCGTCATCCTTACTTGTGGGATATTCTCTTCCCCAACAGGAAATGGCAAAGAGCCCAGCAAAGCTGGTCACATGATCCCTCCTAGGCTCCGCCTTCCCCAGTCATTCGACCGACGTAAAGGAGGAATATTTGCATAGGAGAAATCATATGATACCGTGGTGACTGTAGTTAAAGAAAATAAATTATCAGACCTGATTAAAAAAACCAGGGCGGGCCGTGGACCGGACACACCATTGGAGAAAGTAATTTATCAGGTAAACATAAATTCTGTTTTCTCCAACATAGGTGTGTCCGGTCCACGGCGTCATCCTTACTTGTGGGAACCAATACCAAAGCTTTAGGACACGGATGAAGGGAGGGAGCAAATCAGGTCACCTAGATGGAAGGCACCACGGCTTGCAAAACCTTTCTCCCAAAAATAGCCTCAGAAGAAGCAAAAGTATCAAATTTGTAAAATTTAGTAAAAGTGTGCAGTGAAGACCAAGTCGCTGCCTTACATATCTGATCAACAGAAGCCTCGTTCTTGAAGGCCCATGTGGAAGCCACGGCCCTAGTGGAATGAGCTGTGATTCTTTCAGGAGGCTGCCGTCCGGCAGTCTCGTAAGCCAATCTGATGATGCTTTTAAGCCAAAAAGAGAGAGAGGTAGAAGTTGCTTTTTGACCTCTCCTTTTACCAGAATAAACAACAAACAAGGAAGATGTTTGTCTAAAATCCTTTGTAGCATCTAAATAGAATTTTAGAGCACGAACTACATCCAAATTGTGCAACAAACGTTCCTTCTTTGAAACTGGATTCGGACACAAAGAAGGCACGACTATCTCCTGGTTAATGTTTTTGTTAGAAACAACTTTCGGAAGAAAACCAGGTTTAGTACGCAAAACCACCTTATCTGCATGGAACACCAGATAAGGAGGAGAACACTGCAGAGCAGATAACTCTGAAACTCTTCTAGCAGAAGAAATTGCAACCAAAAACAAAACTTTCCAAGATAATAACTTAATATCAACGGAATGTAAGGGTTCAAACGGAACCCCCTGAAGAACTGAAAGAACTAAATTGAGACTCCAAGGAGGAGTCAAAGGTTTGTAAACAGGCTTGATTCTAACCAGAGCCTGAACAAAAGCTTGAACATCTGGCACAGCCGCCAGCTTTTTGTGAAGTAAAACAGATAAAGCAGAAATCTGTCCCTTCAAAGAACTTGCAGATAATCCTTTCTCCAAACCCTCTTGTAGAAAGGATAGAATCTTAGGAATTTTTATCTTGTTCCATGGGAATCCTTTAGATTCACACCAACAGATATATTTTTTCCATATTTTATGGTAAATTTTTCTAGTTACAGGCTTTCTGGCCTGAACAAGAGTATCAATGACAGAATCTGAGAACCCTCGCTTTGATAAAATCAAGCGTTCAATCTCCAAGCAGTCAGTTGGAGTGAGACCAGATTCGGATGTTCGAACGGACCTTGAACAAGAAGGTCCCGTCTCAAAGGTAGCTTCCATGGTGGAGCCGATGACATATTCACCAGGTCTGCATACCAAGTCCTGCGTGGCCACGCAGGAGCTATCAAGATCACCGATGCCCTCTCCTGATAGATCCTGGCTACCAGCCTGGGGATGAGAGGAAACGGTGGGAATACATACGCTAGTTTGAAGGTCCAAGGTGCTACTAGTGCATCTACTAGAGTCGCCTTGGGATCCCTGGATCTGGACCCGTAGCAAGGAACCTTGAAGTTCTGACGAGAGGCCATCAGATCCATGTCTGGACTGCCCCACAACTGAGTAATTTGGGCAAAGATTTCCGGATGGAGTTCCCACTCCCCCGGATGAAATGACTGACGACTCAGAAAATCCGCTTCCCAATTTTCCACTCCTGGAATGTGGATTGCAGACAAGTGGCAGGAGTGAGACTCCGCCCAATGAATGATTTTGGTCACTTCTTCCATCGCCAGGGAACTCCTTGTTCCCCCCTGATGGTTGATGTACGCAACAGTCGTCATGTTGTCCGATTGAAACCGTATGAATTTGGCCTTTGCTAGCTGAGGCCAAGCCTTGAGAGCATTGAATATCGCTCTTAGTTCCAGAATATTTATCGGGAGAAGAGATTCTTCCCGAGACCAAAGACCCTGAGCTTTCAGGAGTCCCCAGACCGCGCCCCAGCCCACCAGACTGGCGTCGGTCGTGACAATGACCCACTCTGGTCTGCGGAAGCTCATCCCCTGTGACAGGTTGTCCAGGGACAGCCACCAACGGAGTGAATCTCTGGTCCTCTGATCTACTTGTATCGTCGGAGACAAGTCTGTATAATCCCCATTCCACTGACTGAGCATGCACAGTTGTAATGGTCTCAGATGAATTCGCGCAAAAGGAACTATGTCCATTGCCGCGACCATCAAACCTATTACTTCCATGCACTGCGCTATGGAAGGAAGAGGAACAGAATGAAGTACTTGACAAGAGTTTAGAAGTTTTGATTTTCTGGCCTCTGTCAGAAAAATCCTCATTTCTAAGGAGTCTATTATTGTTCCCAAGAAGGGAACTCTTGTTGACGGAGATAGAGAACTTTTTTCTACGTTCACTTTCCACCCGTGAGATCTGAGAAAGGCCAGGACGATGTCCGTGTGAGCCTTTGCTTGTGGAAGGGACGACGCTTGAATCAGAATGTCGTCCAAGTAAGGTACTACTGCAATGCCCCTTGGTCTTAGCACCGCTAGAAGGGACCCCAGTACCTTTGTGAAAATTCTTGGAGCAGTGGCTAATCCGAACGGAAGTGCCACAAACTGGTAATGCTTGTCCAGAAAGGCGAACCTTAGGAACCGATGATGTTCCTTGTGGATAGGAATATGTAGATACGCATCCTTTTAAATCCACCGTGGTCATGAATTGACCTTCCTGGATGGAAGGAAGAATTGTTCGAATGGTTTCCATTTTGAACGATGGAACCTTGAGAAACTTGTTTAGGATCTTGAGATCTAAGATGGGTCTGAATGTTCCCTCTTTTTTGGGAACTATGAACAGATTGGAGTAGAACCCCATCCCTTGTTCTCCTAATGGAACAGGATGAATCACTCCCATTTTTAACAGGTCTTCTACACAATGTAAGAATGCCTGTTTTTTTATGTGGTCTGAAGACAATTGAGACCTGTGGAACCTCCCCCTTGGGGGAAGCCCCTTGAATTCCAGAAGATAACCTTGGGAGACTATTTCCAGCGCCCAAGGATCCAGAACATCTCTTGCCCAAGCCTGAGCGAAGAGAGAGAGTCTGCCCCCCACCAGATCCGGTCCCGGATCGGGGGCCAACATCTCATGCTGTCTTGGTAGCAGTGGCAGGTTTCTTGGCCTGCTTACCTTTGTTCCAGCCTTGCATTGGCCTCCAGGCTGGCTTGGCTTGAGAAGTATTACCCTCTTGCTTAGAGGATGTAGCACTTGGGGCTGGTCCGTTTCTGCGAAAGGGACGAAAAACAGAATTTATGTTTACCTGATAAATTTCTTTCTCCAACGGTGTGTCCGGTCCACGGCGTCATCCTTACTTGTGGGATATTCTCTTCCCCAACAGGAAATGGCAAAGAGCCCAGCAAAGCTGGTCACATGATCCCTCCTAGGCTCCGCCTACCCCAGTCATTCGACCGACGTTAAGGAGGAATATTTGCATAGGAGAAACCATATGGTACCGTGGTGACTGTAGTTAAAGAAAATAAATTATCAGACCTGATTAAAAAAAAAAAAAAAAAAAACCAGGGCGGGCCGTGGACCGGACACACCGTTGGAGAAAGAAATTTATCAGGTAAACATAAATTCTGTTTTCTCCAACATAGGTGTGTCCGGTCCACGGCGTCATCCTTACTTGTGGGAACCAATACCAAAGCTTTAGGACACGGATGAAGGGAGGGAGCAAATCAGGTCACCTAAATGGAAGGCACCACGGCTTGCAAAACCTTTCTCCCAAAAATAGCCTCAGAAGAAGCAAAAGTATCAAACTTGTAAAATTTGGTAAAAGTGTGCAGTGAAGACCAAGTCGCTGCCCTACATATCTGATCAACAGAAGCCTCGTTCTTGAAGGCCCATGTGGAAGCCACAGCCCTAGTGGAATGAGCTGTGATTCTTTCGGGAGGCTGCCGTCCGGCAGTCTCGTAAGCCAATCTGATGATGCTTTTAATCCAAAAAGAGAGAGAGGTAGAAGTTGCTTTTTGACCTCTCCTTTTACCTGAATAAACAACAAACAAGGAAGATGTTTGTCTAAAATCCTTTGTAGCATCTAAATAGAATTTTAGAGCGCGAACAACATCCAAATTGTGCAACAAACGTTCCTTCTTTGAAACTGGTTTCGGACACAGAGAAGGTACGATAATCTCCTGGTTAATGTTTTTGTTAGAAACAACTTTTGGAAGAAAACCAGGTTTAGTACGTAAAACCACCTTATCTGCATGGAACACCAGATAAGGAGGAGAACACTGCAGAGCAGATAATTCTGAAACTCTTCTGGCAGAAGAAATGGCAACTAAAAACAAAACTTTCCAAGATAATAACTTAATATCAACGGAATGTAAGGGTTCAAACGGAACCCCCTGAAGAACTGAAAGAACTAAATTGAGACTCCAAGGAGGAGTCAAAGGTTTGTAAACAGGCTTGATTCTAACCAGAGCCTGAACAAAGGCTTGAACATCTGGCACAGCTGCCAGCTTTTTGTGAAGTAACACCGACAAGGCAGAAATCTGTCCCTTCAGGGAACTTGCCGATAATCCTTTTTCCAATCCTTCTTGAAGGAAGGATAGAATCCTAGGAATCTTAACCTTATCCCAAGGGAATCCTTTAGATTCACACCAACAGATATATTTTTTCCAAATTTTGTGGTAAATCTTTCTAGTTACAGGCTTTCTGGCCTGAACAAGAGTATCGATAACAGAATCTGAGAAACCTCGCTTCGATAAAATCAAGCGTTCAATCTCCAAGCAGTCAGCTGGAGTGAAACCAGATTCGGATGTTCGAACGGACCCTGAACAAGAAGGTCTCGTCTCAAAGGTAGCTTCCAAGGTGGAGCCGATGACATATTCACCAGATCTGCATACCAAGTCCTGCGTGGCCACGCAGGAGCTATCAAGATCACCGACGCCCTCTCCTGATTGATCCTGGCTACCAGCCTGGGGATGAGAGGAAACGGCGGGAACACATAAGCTAGTTTGAAGGTCCAAGGTGCTACTAGTGCATCCACTAGAGCCGCCTTGGGATCCCTGGATCTGGACCCGTAACAGGGAACTTTGAAGTTTTGACGAGAGGCCATTAGATCCATGTCTGGAATGCCCCACAGCTGAGTGACTTGGGCAAAGATTTCCGGATGGAGTTCCCACTCCCCCGGATGCAATGTCTGACGACTCAGAAAATCCGCTTCCCAATTTTCCACTCCCGGGATGTGGATAGCAGACAGGTGGCAGGAGTGAGACTCCGCCCATAGAATAATCTTGGTCACTTCTTCCATCGCTAGGGAACTCCTTGTTCCCCCCTGATGGTTGATGTACGCAACAGTCGTCATGTTGTCTGATTGAAACCGTATGAACTTGGTCCTCGCTAGCTGAGGCCAAGCCTTGAGAGCATTGAATATCGCTCTCAGTTCCAGAATATTTATCGGAAGAAGAGATTCTTCCCGAGACCAAAGACCCTGAGCTTTCAGGGATCCCCAGACCGCGCCCCAGCCCATCAGACTGGCGTCGGTCGTGACAATGACCCACTCTGGTCTGCGGAATGTCATCCCTTGTGACAGGTTGTCCAGGGACAGCCACCAACGGAGTGAGTCTCTGGTCCTCTGATTTACTTGTATCTTTGGAGACAAGTCTGTATAGTCCCCATTCCACTGACTGAGCATGCACAGTTGTAATGGTCTTAGATGAATGCGCGCAAAAGGAACTATGTCCATTGCCGCTACCATCAACCCGATCACTTCCATGCACTGAGCTACTGAAGGAAGAGGAACGGAATGAAGTATCCGACAAGAGTCCAGAAGTTTTGTTTTTCTGGCCTCTGTTAGAAAAATCCTCATTTCTGAGGAGTCTATAATTGTTCCCAAGAAGGGAACCCTTGTTGACGGGGATAGAGAACTCTTTTCCACGTTCACTTTCCAGCCGTGAGATCTGAGAAAGGCCAGGACGATGTCCGTGTGAGCCTTTGCTCGAGGGAGGGACGACGCTTGAATCAGAATGTCGTCCAGGTAAGGTACTACTGCAATGCCCCTTGGTCTTAGCACCGCTAGAAGGGACCCTAGTACCTTTGTGAAAATCCTTGGAGCAGTGGCTAATCCGAAAGGAAGCGCCACAAACTGGTAATGTTTGTCCAGGAATGCAAACCTTAGGAACCGATGATGTTCCTTGTGGATAGGAATATGTAGATACGCATCCTTTAAATCCACCGTGGTCATGAATTGACCTTCCTGGATGGAAGGAAGGATAGTTCGAATGGTTTCCATCTTGAACGATGGGACCTTGAGAAATTTGTTTAAGATCTTGAGATCTAAGATTGGTCTGAACGTTCCCTCTTTTTTGGGAACTATGAACAGATTGGAGTAGAACCCCATCCCTTGTTCTCTTAATGGAACAGGATGAATCACTCCCATTTTTAACAGGTCTTCTACACAATGTAAGAACGCCTGTCTTTTTATGTGGTCTGAAGACAACTGAGACCTGTGGAACCTCCCCCTTGGGGGAAGTCCCTTGAATTCCAGAAGATAACCCTGGGAGACTATTTCTAGCGCCCAAGGATCCAGAACATCTCTTGCCCAAGCCTGAGCGAAGAGAGAGAGTCTGCCCCCCCACCAGATCCGGTCCCGGATCGGGGGCCAATATTTCATGCTGTCTTGGTAGCAGTGGCAGGTTTCTTGGCCTGCTTTCCCTTGTTCCAGCCTTGCATTGGTCTCCAAGCTGGCTTGGCTTGAGAAGTATTACCCTCTTGCTTAGAGGACGTAGCACTTTGGGCTGGTCCGTTTTTACGAAAGGGACGAAAATTAGGTCTATTTTTTGCCTTGAAAGGCCGATCCTGAGGAAGGGCGTGGCCCTTACCCCCAGTGATATCAGAGATAATCTCTTTCAAGTCAGGGCCAAACAGCGTTTTCCCCTTGAAAGGAATGTTTAGTAGCTTGTTCTTGGAAGACGCATCAGCCGACCAAGATTTCAACCAAAGCGCTCTGCGCGCCACAATAGCAAACCCAGAATTCTTAGCCGCTAACCTAGCCAATTGCAAAGTGGCGTCTAGAGTGAAAGAATTAGCCAATTTGAGAGCATTGATTCTGTCCATAATCTCCTCATAAGGAGGAGAATCACTATCGAGCACCTTTATCAGTTCATCAAACCAGAAATATGCGGCTGTAGTGACAGGGACAATGCATGAAATGGGTTGTAGAAGGTAACCCTGCTGAACAAACATCTTTTTAAGCAAACCTTCTAATTTTTTATCCATAGGATCTTTGAAAGCACAACTATCCTCTATGGGGTATAGTGGTGCGTTTGTTTAAAGTAGAAACCGCTCCCTCGACCTTGGGGACTGACTGCCATAAGTCCTTTCTGGGGTCGACCATAGGAAACAATTTTTTAAATATGGGGGGAGGGACGAAAGGAATACCGGGCCTTTCCCATTCTTTATTAACAATGTCCGCCACCCCGCTTGGGTATAGGAAAAGCTTCTGGGAGCCCCGGCACCTCTAGGAACTTGTCCATTTTACATAGTTTCTCTGGGATGACCAACTTTTCACAATCATCCAGAGTGGATAATACCTCCTTAAGCAAAATGCGGAGATGTTCCAACTTAAATTTAAATGTAATCACATCAGATTCAGCCTGATGAGAAATGTTCCCTGAATCAGTAATTTCTCCCTCAGACAAAACCTCCCTGGCCCCCTCAGATTGGGTTAGGGGCCCTTCAGAGATATTAATATCAGCGTCGTCATGCTCTTCAGTAACTAAAACAGAGCAGCCACGCTTACGCTGACAAGGGTTCATTTTGGCTAAAATGTTTTTGACAGAATTATCCATTACAGCCGTTAATTGTTGCATAGTAAGGAGTATTGGCGCGCTAGATGTACTAGGGGCCTCCTGAGTGGGCAAGACTCGTGTAGACGAAGGAGGGAATGATGCAGTACCATGCTTACTCCCCTCACTTGAGGAATCATCTTGGGCATCATTGTCATTATCACATAAATCACATTTATTTAAATGAATAGGAATTCTGGCTTCCCCACATTCAGAACACAGTCTATCTGGTAGTTCAGACATGTTAAACAGGCATAAACTTGATAAGAAAGTACAAAAAAACGTTTTAAAATAAAACCGTTACTGTCACTTTAAATTTTAAACTGAACACACTTTATTACTGCAATTGCGAAAAAACATGAAGGAATTGTTCAAAATTCACCAAATTTTCACCACAGTGTCTTAAAGCCTTAAAAATATTGCACACCAAATTTGGAAGCTTTAACCCTTAAAATAACGGAACCGGAGCCGTTTTAAGCTTTAACCCCTTTACAGTCCCTGGTATCTGCTTTGCTGAGACCCAACCAAACCCAAAGGGGAATACGATACCAAATGACGCCTTCAGAAAGTCTTTTCTAAGTATCAGAGCTCCTCTCACGTGCGACTGCATGCCATGCCTCTCAAAAACAAGTGCGCCACACCGGCGCGAAAATGAGACTCTGCTTATGCTTTGGGAAAGCCCCTAAGAAATAAGGTGTCTAATACAGTGCCTGCCGATATTATTATATCAAAATACCCAGATAAAATGATTCCTCAAGGCTAAATATGTGTTAATAATGAATCGATTTAGCCCAGAAAAGTCTACAGTCTAAATAAGCCCTTGTGAAGCCCTTATTTACGATCGTAATAAACATGGCTTACCGGATACCATAGGGAAAATGACAGCTTCCAGCATTACATCGTCTTGTTAGAATGTGTCATACCTCAAGCAGCAAGAGACTGCACACTGTTCCCCCAACTGAAGTTAATTGCTCTCAACAGTCCTGTGTGGAACAGCCATGGATTTTAGTTACGGTTGCTAAAATCATTTTCCTCATACAAACAGAAATCTTCATCTCTTTTCTGTTTCTGAGTAAATAGTACATACCAGCACTATTTCAAAATAACAAACTCTTGATTGAATAATAAAAAACTACAGTTAAACACTAAAAAACTCTAAGCCATCTCCGTGGAGATGTTGCCTGTACAACGGCAAAGAGAATGACTGGGGTAGGCGGAGCCTAGGAGGGATCATGTGACCAGCTTTGCTGGGCTCTTTGCCATTTCCTGTTGGGGAAGAGAATATCCCACAAGTAAGGATGACGCCGTGGACCGGACACACCTATGTTGGAGAAATTTGGTTTATTTTTAGCCTTGAAAGACCTATCCTGAGGAAGGGCGTGGCCCTTACCCCCAGTGATATCAGAAATAATCTCTTTCAAGTCAGGGCCAAACAGCGTTTTCCCCTTGAAAGGAATGTTAAGCAATTTATTCTTGGAAGACGCATCCGCTGACCAAGATTTTAGCCAAAGCGCTCTGCGCGCCACAATAGCAAACCCAGAATTTTTCGCCGCTAATCTAGCCAATTGCAAAGTGGCGTCTAAGGTGAAAGAGTTAGCCAATTTGAGAGCATGGATTCTGTCCAAAATCTCCTCATAAGAAGAATCTTTATTGAGCGCCTTTTCTAGTTCATCGAACCAGAAACACGCTGCTGTAGTGACAGGAACAATGCATGAAATTGGTTGTAGAAGGTAACCTTCTAATTTTTTATCCATAGGATCTTTGAAAGCACAACTATCTTCTATGGGTATAGTGGTGCGTTTGTTTAGAGTAGAAACCGCCCCCTCGACCTTGGGGACTGTCTGCCATAAGTCCTTTCTGGGGTCGACCATAGGAAACAATTTCTTGAATATAGGGGGAGGGACGAAAGGTATGCCGGGCCTTTCCCATTCTTTGTTTACAATATCCGCCACCCGCTTGGGTATAGGAAAAGCTTCGGGGGGGCCCCGGGACCTCTAGGAACTTGTCCATCTTACATAATTTCTCTGGAATGACCAAATTCTCACAATCATCCAGAGTAGATAACACCTCCTTAAGCAGAGCGCGGAGATGTTCCAATTTAAATTTGAATGTAATCACATCAGGTTCAGCTTGTTGAGAAATTTTCCCTGAATCTGAAATTTCTCCCTCAGACAAAACCTCCCTGGCCCCCTCAGACTGGTGTAGGGGCACTTCAGAACCAATATCATCAGCGTCCTCATGCTCTTCCGTATTTTCTAAAACAGAGCAGTCGCGCTTTCGCTGATAAGTGGGCATTTTGGCTAAAATGTTTTTGATAGAATTATCCATTACAGCCGTTGATTGTTGCATAGTAAGGAGTATTGGCGCACTAGATGTACTAGGGGCCTCCTGTGTGGGCAAGACTGGCGTAGACGAAGGAGGGGATGATGCAGTACCATGCTTACTCCCCTCACTTGAGGAATCATCTTGGGCATCATTTTCTCTAAATTTTGTGTCACATAAATCACATCTATTTAAATGAGAAGGAACCTTGGCTTCCCCACATACAGAACACAGTCTATCTGGTAGTTCAGACATGTTAAACAGGCATAAACTTGATAACAAAGTACAAAAAACGTTTTAAAATAAAACCGTTACTGTCACTTTAAATTTTAAACTGAACACACTTTATTACTGCAAATGTGAAAAAGTATGAAGGAATTGTTCAAATTCACCAAAATTTCACCACAGTGTCTTAAAGCCTTAAAAGTATTGCACACCAAATTTGAAAGCTTTAACTCTTAAAATAACGGAACCGGAGCCGTTTTTATATTAAACCCCTATACAGTCCCTGGTATCTGCTTTGCTGAGACCCAACCAAGCCCAAAGGGGAATACGATACCAAATGACGCCTTCAGAAAGCCTTTTCTATGTATCAGAGCTCCTCACACATGCATCTGCATGTCATGCTTCCCAAAAACAAGTGCGCAATAGAGGCGCGAAAATGAGGCTCTGCCTATGATTAGGGAAAGCCCCTAGAGAATAAGGTGTCCAATACAGTGCCTGCCGGTTATTTTACATAATTCCCAAGAATAAAATAATTCCTCAAAGCTATGAAGTATTAAAAATGCTTATATATCAATCGTTTTAGCCCAGAAAAAGTCTACCAGTCTTAAAAGCCCTTGTGAAGCCCTTTATTCTTATGTAATAAAAATGGCTTACCGGATCCCATAGGGAAAATGACAGCTTCCAGCATTACATCGTCTTGTTAGAAATGTGTCATACCTCAAGCAGCAAAAGTCTGCTCACTGTTTCCCCCAACTGAAGTTAATTCCTCTCAACAGTCCTGTGTGGAAACAGCCATCGATTTTAGTAACGGTTGCTAAAATCATTTTCCTCTTACAAACAGAAATCTTCATCACTTTTCTGTTTCAGAGTAAATAGTACATACCAGCACTATTTTAAAATAACAAACTCTTGATTGAAGAATAAAAACTACAGTTAAACACCAAAAAACTCTAAGCCATCTCCGTGGAGATGTTGCCTGTACAACGGCAAAGAGAATGACTGGGGAAGGCGGAGCCTAGGAGGGATCATGTGACCAGCTTTGCTGGGCTCTTTGCCATTTCCTGTTGGGGAAGAGAATATCCCACAAGTAAGGATGACGCCGTGGACCGGACACACCTATGTTGGAGAAAAGTCATGTTATAAATTTCGTCCTGTTAAAATGTTATATAGCTACAAAAATGAACATAAAGTATTTCAGCTCATGATCAAAGAAAAAAGTCATGTTATAAATTTCGTCCTGTTGAAATATTATATAGCTACAAAAATGAACATATATATTTGTTAATTTGTTTATATTCTATTGATCAAAATAACCTAACTATTGGGTGTTTATGGTTTTGTTCACACAATATAATATTTTTTTGTATACAGCAGGAATCCTTGGTTCGTTATTGGAATCCCAGATGCGATCAGTGTATGATCAAATATTTTTTGGTGTTACCCAGAAAGTTGTCTATTAAAAATATGTGTCCCTTAAGGATTAGACATTAATTAGAGTTGCATATTTTAAGTGGGGTATATATACATATATATGAAGAGATATTCTAAAATTATCATATGTATAAGTGCTTCAATAAACCTTATTTAAGGATGTGAATCTGATAATTTGAGCGATTATTGAAGGGTATTTGTAAGATTTCTTCTATTCAAGAAAAGCTGGAAGATCAATGTCTTTGTTGAGACCCCCTGGACTCATAGTTCCAAATTGATGGATCCAGAAGGTCTCTCTTTGTCAGGTCTCCTGTCAGTCATTTCATAGCCCTTCCCACTTTGTCTTTAAGAGTATCCTGTTTCCTGTAAACAGGTGCTTAGTATTGAAACTGCTTCCTAGCAGGTGTATGTGCAGTTGTTTCTTAGGATACAAACCTAACATAATCTCCTATCTCTAAGCCACTTGGACATCTGAACTAAGGATTATAACTCCTCTCTACTACTGCAGCATTTATTGCCCCTGCAGTTTCTGAAGCTACATTGGACTGCAACATATTTCACAGCACACCTTCCTATTACAAAATCTTGTGCTCCCTTCTTGCCACAACTCCACTGGCACTTAGTGGTTGTTTCCTGAGTACAAGTCAACTAACCAGAAGAAAACCAAAGCAATTACAAAGAGGAAAACTGGATTGTAAAACCAGAATTTAGCCACACCCCTTTTGTGACATCACTCTCTGTTCATTCAGCTTCAGTGCAGCCTACTCTGATTCAATGTGTCAGCAGCCTGTTAGCAAGTCTGAATAGGATTGTTTCCATCTCTACAGCTATCTGAAACAAGGTAACACCTTGCCTGAACTAACTAACAGAGACGTTGTTTACTATAACACCAGAGCCTTTGTGTTGTTACATTGTGCCCAGATTAACTTTAACCTTTAATAACTTTTCACTGATAGTTAATCTGTATTCATCCACATTGAATACAGAAACTCAGGTGGAACAAACTCATTTTATGCAACACTGCAATTGAGATCCAAAACTATATTCATAATTGTAACAGAGTAAACACAGAATATCACACTCTTTTTCTCAAAAAGAGTTCTCTGTTTATTCCCTCTGGTGCCTTCTTAATGTGTTCTAAAATAGTACCTTTCAAACTGGTAGGGTCCTTATCATGGGAGTTTTTAAAATGCAGAGGTACACTATGGTTCTTTTCCCCTCCCTCAATGTTCCTAATGTGTTCTAACAATCTTTTTTTGCATGGTCGTGTAGTTCTCCCTATGTATTGTAGATTGCAGCTGCATTCTAATAAATATACTACATGATCAGTCCTGCAGTTAGTCAGTGTAGTCAGATTGTGTGTTTTTTTGGTGGTGGTTGACACTATTTGTTTAGTTGGTTTGTTACCGCTGTAATGATGTAAACATGCTGCACAGTTAAGTCTGTTACATTTAAAAAAGCCAATGCTCTTAGTTCCCAGCCAATTGTTAGTTTTTTCTTTTTCTTTTTTCTTCAGCTTGCTGGGTGCTATAATGGATTTTATGTTTTTATTTTTTCTGTATATTATACGTGGACATGTTCCCCCAATTCCATTTAGTAAAGGGTCCTTCATTAATACATGCCAGTGTCTTTTGAGGATCTTTTCTATTTCTCTAGCCCCAGTGTTGTACGTGGTTATAAAGGTGACTCCTGGATTAAAGTTTTTATTACTTATATTTTTGTTGTTACATAACATTTTGTTCCTATCCATCTTTTCCACTTTGGTATATGCTGCTATTAGGTCTTTCTCTTTATAACCTTTATGTAAAAGTTTTGCTGTGAGGCTAGTAGATTCTTCCTTGAAATCACTATTTTTTGAGCAATTTCTTTTCAATCTCTGATACTGTCCAAATGGTATATTGTTAATTTATTTGGGATGGTGACCACTCTTGGCATTAAGATAGCCATTGCTGTCCGTTGGTTTCTTGTATAGTTTACTTAGGATTATACAAGAAACCAACGGACAGCAATGGCTATCTTAATGCCAAGAGTGGTCACCATCCCAAATGGATTAACAATATACCATTTGGACAGTATCAGAGATTGAAAAGAAATTGCTAAAAAAATAGTGATTTCAAGGAAGAATCTACTAGCCTCACAGCAAAACTTTTACATAAAGGTTATAAAGAGAAAGACCTAATAGCAGCATATACCAAAGTGGAAAAGATGGATAGGAACAAAATGTTATGTAACAACAAAAAACATAATTTATGCTTACCTGATAAATTTATTTCTCTTGTGGTGTATCCAGTCCACGGATCATCCATTACTTATGGGATATTAACTCCTCCCCAACAGGAAGTGCAAGAGGATTCACCCAGCAGAGCTGCTATATAGCTCCTCCCCTAACTGCCATTACCAGAGAAAGGAAAACCATAGGGTACAGTGGTGACTGTAGTTTAATGGAAAAATTACCTGCCTTAAAGTGACAGGGCGGGCCGTGGACTGGATACACCACAAGAGAAATAAATTTATCAGGTAAGCATAAATTATGTTTTCTCTTGTTAAGTGTATCCAGTCCACGGATCATCCATTACTTATGGGATACCAATACCAAAGCTAAAGTACACGGATGACGGGAGGGACAGGCAGGCTCTTTATACGGAAGGAACCACTGCCTGAAGAACCTTTCTCCCAAAAACAGCCTCCGAAGAAGCAAAAGTGTCAAATTTGTAAAATTTGGAAAAAGTATGAAGAGAAGACCAAGTTGCAGCCTTGCAAATCTGTTCAACAGAAGCCTCATTCTTAAAGGCCCAAGTGGAAGCCACAGCTCTAGTAGAATGTGCTGTAATTCTTTCAGGAGGCTGCTGTCCAGCAGTCTCATAGGCTAACCGTATTATGCTACGAAGCCAAAAGGAGAGAGAGGTAGCCGAAGCTTTTTGACCTCTCCTCTGACCAGAATAAACGACAAACAGGGAAGACGTTTGTCGAAAATCCTTAGTTGCCTGTAGATAAAATTTCAGGGCACGGACTACATCTAGATTGTGTAGCAGACGTTCCTTTTTCGAAGAAGGATTAGGACACAAAGATGTAACCACAATCTCTTGATTGATATTCCTGTTAGTGACCACCTTAGGTAGGAACCCAGGTTTAGTACGCAGAACTACCTTGTCTGAATGAAAAATCAGATAAGGAGAATCACAATGTAAGGCAGATAACTCAGAGACTCTTCGAGCCGAGGAAATCGCCATTAAAAACAGAACTTTCCAAGATAACAACTTGATATCAATGGAATGAAGGGGTTCAAACGGAACCCCCTGTAAAACATTAAGAACTAAGTTCAAACTCCATGGTGGAGCAACAGTTTTAAACACAGGCTTGATCCTAGCTAAAGCCTGACAAAAAGCTTGAACGTCCGGAACTTCTGACAGACGTTTGTGTAAAAGAATGGACAGAGCTGAAATCTGTCCCTTTAAGGAACTAGCGGATAAACCCTTTTCTAAACCTTCTTGAAGAAAAGACAATATCCTCGGAATCCTAACCTTACTCCATGAGTAACTCTTGGATTCGCACCAATATAAGTATTTGCGCCATATCTTATGGTAAATCTTTCTGGTAACAGGCTTCCTAGCCTGTATTAAGGTATCAATAACTGACTCAGAAAAACCACGTTTTGATAAAATCAAGCGTTCAATTTCCAAGCAGTCAGCTTCAGAGAAATTAGATTTTGATGTTTGAAGGGACCCTGGATCAGAAGGTCCTGTTTCAGAGGTAGCGACCAAGGTGGACAGGATGACATGTCCACTAGATCTGCATACCAAGTCCTGCATGGCCATGCAGGCGCTATTAGAATCACTGATGCTCTCTCCTGTTTGATTCTGGCAATCAATCGAGGAAGCATCGGGAAGGGTGGAAACACATAAGCCATCCCGAAGGTCCAAGGTGCTGTCAAAGCATCTATCAGAACCGCTCCAGGATCCCTGGATCTGGACCCGTAACGAGGAAGCTTGGCGTTCTGTCGAGACGCCATGAGATCTATCTCTGGTTTGCCCCAACGTCGAAGTATTTGGGCAAAGACCTCCGGATGAAGTTCCCACTCCCCCGGATGAAAAGTCTGACGACTTAAGAAATCCGCCTCCCAGTTCTCCACTCCCGGGATGTGGATTGCTGACAGGTGGCAAGAGTGAGACTCTGCCCAGCGAATTATCTTTGATACTTCCATCATTGCTAGGGAGCTTCTTGTCCCTCCCTGATGGTTGATGTAAGCTACAGTCGTGATGTTGTCCGACTGAAACCTGATGAACCCCCGAGTTGTTAACTGGGGCCAAGCCAGAAGGGCATTGAGAACTGCTCTCAATTCCAGAATGTTTATTGGTAGGAGACTCTCCTCCTGATTCCATTGTCCCTGAGCCTTCAGAGAATTCCAGACAGCGCCCCAACCTAGTAGGCTGGCGTCTGTTGTTACAATTGTCCAGTCCGGCCTGCTGAATGGCATCCCCCTGGACAGATGTGGCCGAGAAAGCCACCATAGAAGAGAATTTCTGGTCTCTTGATCCAGAGTAGGGGACAAGTCTGAGTAATCCCCATTCCACTGACTTAGCATGCACAATTGCAGCGGTCTGAGATGTAGACGTGCAAAGGGTACTATGTCCATTGCTGCTACCATTAAGCCGATCACCTCCATGCATTGAGCTACTGACGGGTGTTGAATGGAATGAAGGACACGGCATGCATTTTGAAGCTTTGTTAACCTGTCTTCTGTCAGGTAAATCTTCATTTCTACAGAATCTATAAGAGTCCCCAAGAAGGGAACTCTTGTGAGTGGAAAGAGAGAACTCTTCTTTTCGTTCACCTTCCATCCATGCAACCTTAGAAATGCCAGTACTAACTCTGTATGAGACTTGGCAGTTTGAAAGCTTGAAGCTTGTATCAGAATGTCGTCTAGGTACGGAGCTACCGCAATTCCTCGCGGTCTTAGTACCGCCAGAAGAGCACCCAGAACCTTTGTGAAGATTCTCGGAGCTGTAGCCAATCCGAATGGAAGAGCTACAAACTGGTAATGCCTGTCTAGATAGGCAAACCTTAGATACCGGTAATGATCTTTGTGAATCGGTATGTGAAGGTAAGCATCCTTTAAATCCACTGTGGTCATGTACTGACCCTTTTGGATCATGGGTAAAATTGTCCGAATAGTTTCCATTTTGAACGATGGAACTCTTAGGAATTTGTTTAGGATCTTTAAATCCAAGATTGGCCTGAAAGTTCCCTCTTTTTTGGGAACCACAAACAGATTTGAGTAAAACCCTTGTCCTTGTTCCGACCGCGGAACCGGATGGATCACTCCCATTAATAAAAGATCTTGTACGCAGCGTAGAAACGCCTCTTTCTTTATTTGGTTTGTTGACAACCTTGACAGATGAAATCTCCCTCTTGGGGGAGAGAATTTGAAGTCTAGAAGGTATCCCTGAGATATGATCTCTAACGCCCAGGGATCCTGGACATCTCTTGCCCAAGCCTGGGCGAAGAGAGAAAGTCTGCCCCCCACTAGATCCGTTCCCGGATCGGGGGCCCTCGATTCATGCTGTCTTAGGGGCAGCAGCAGGTTTCCTGGCCTGCTTGCTCTTGTTCCAGGACTGGTTAGGTCTCCAGCCTTGTCTGTAGCGAGCAACAGCTCCTTCCTGTTTTGGTGCAGAGGAAGTTGATGCTGCTCCTGCTTTGAAATTACGAAAGGAACGAAAATTAGACTGTCTAGCCTTAGGTTTGGCTCTGTCTTGAGGCAGGGCATGGCCTTTACCTCCTGTAATGTCAGCGATAATTTCTTTCAACCCGGGCCCGAATAAGGTCTGCCCTTTGAAAGGTATATTAAGCAATTTAGATTTAGAAGTAACGTCAGCTGACCAGGATTTTAGCCACAGTGCTCTGCGTGCCTGAATGGCGAATCCGGAATTCTTAGCCGTAAGTTTAGTTAAATGTACTACGGCATCTGAAATAAATGAGTTAGCTAACTTAAGGGCTTTAAGCTTGTGTGTAATCTCATCTAATGGAGCTGATTCAAGTGTCTCTTCCAGAGACTCAAACCAAAATGCTGCTGCAGCCGTGACAGGCGCAATGCATGCAAGAGGTTGCAATATAAAACCTTGTTGAACAAACATTTTCTTAAGGTAACCCTCTAACTTTTTATCCATTGGATCTGAAAAGGCACAGCTATCCTCCACCGGGATAGTGGTACGCTTAGCTAAAGTAGAAACTGCTCCCTCCACCTTAGGGACCGTTTGCCATAAGTCCCGTGTGGTGGCGTCTATTGGAAACATCTTTCTAAATATCGGAGGGGGTGAGAACGGCACACCGGGTCTATCCCACTCCTTAGTAACAATTTCAGTAAGTCTCTTAGGTATAGGAAAAACGTCAGTACTCGCCGGTACCCGCAAAATATTTATCCAACCTACACATTTTCTCTGGTATTGCAACTGTGTTACAATCATTCAGAGCCGCTAACACCTCCCCTAGTAATACACGGAGGTTTTCCAGCTTAAATTTAAAATTTGAAATATCTGAATCCAGTTTGTTTGGATCAGAACCGTCACCCGCAGAATGAAGCTCTCCGTCCTCATGTTCTGCAAATTGTGACGCAGTGTCTGACATGGCCCTAATATTATCAGCGCACTCTGTTCTCACCCCAGAGTGATCACGCTTACCTCTTAGTTCTGGTAATTTAGCCAAAACTTCTGTCATAACAGTAGCCATATCCTGTAATGTGATTTGTAATGGCCGCCCAGATGTACTCGGCGCTACAATATCACGCACCTCCCGAGCGGGAGATGCAGGTACTGACACGTGAGGCGAGTTAGTCGGCATAACTCTCCCCTCGTTGTTTGGTGAAATATGTTCAATTTGTACAGATTGACTTTTATTTAAAGTAGCATCAATACAGTTAGTACATAAATTTCTATTGGGCTCCACTTTGGCTTTAGCACATATAGCACAGATATCTTCCTCTGAATCAGACATGTTTAACACACTAGCAAATAAACTAGCAACTTGGAAATACTTATCAAGTAATTTACTATAATATGAAAACGTACTGTGCCTATAAGAAGCACAGAAAAAGTTATGACAGTTGAAAATTAATAAACTGAAAAGTTATAGCATCAAATCTTTGTAAAAAACACAATTTTAGCAAAGGATTGCTCCCATTAGCAAAGGATAACTAACCCTGATAGCAGAAAAAAAAAATAAAAAAAAAAAATACAGAAATAAACGTTTTTTTATCACAGTCAACTACAATCTCACAGCTCTGCTGTGAGTGATTACCTCCATCAAAACAAGTTTTGAAGACCCCTTAGTTCTGTAGAGATGAACCGGATCATGCAGGGAAGACAATAAACTTCTGACTGAATTTTTTGATGCGTAGCAAAAGCACCAAAAAAGGCCCCTCCCCCTCACACATAACAGTGAGAGAGATCAGTAAACTGTCATAAATTAAATAAAACGACTGCCAAGTGGAAAAAAATAGTGCCCAAAACATTTTTTCACCCAGTACCTCAGAAAATTAAACGATTTTACATGCCAGCAAAAAACGTTTAACATTAATAAATTGAGTGTTATTAAAAAGCCTGTTGCTAGTCCCTGCAAATTAGGCTAAAGTTTTATGCATACAGTATAATTCCAGTGAAGTGCCATTCCCCAGAATACTGAAGTGTAAAATATACATACATGACAGCCTGATACCAGTTGCTGCTACTGCATTTAAGGCTGAGTTTACATTATATCGGTATGGCAGAATTTTCTCATCAATTCCATTGTCAGAAAATAATAAGCTGCTACATACCTCTTTGCAGATTAATCTGCCCGCTGTCCCCTGATCTGAAGTTTACCTCTCCTCAGATGGCCGAGAAACAGCAATATGATCTTAACTACTCCGGCTAAAATCATAGAAAAACTCAGGTAGATTCTTCTTCAAATTCTACCAGAGAAGGAATAACACACTCCGGTGCTATTATAAAATAACAAACTTTTGATTGAAGGTATGAAACTAAGTATAATCACCACAGTCCTCTCACACATCCTATCTA
This sequence comes from Bombina bombina, assembly GCF_027579735.1. Lineage (NCBI taxonomy): Eukaryota > Metazoa > Chordata > Amphibia > Anura > Bombinatoridae > Bombina > Bombina bombina. Next base: position 775,409,138 of record NC_069502.1, read on the forward strand.
TTCGTTGGGTGCAAGAGAATGACTGGTAATGGCAGTTAGGGGAGGAGCTATATAGCAGCTCTGCTGGGTGAATCCTCTTGCACTTCCTGTTGGGGAGGAGTTAATATCCCATAAGTAATGGATGATCCGTGGACTGGATACACTTAACAAGAGAAATATAAGTAATAAAAACTTTAATCCAGGAGTCACCTTTATAACCACGTACAACACTGGGGCTAGAGAAATAGAAAAGATCCTCAAAAGACACTGGCATGTATTAATGAAGGACCCTTTACTAAATGGAATTGGGGGAACATGTCCACGTATAATATACAGAAAAAATAAAAACATAAAATCCATTATAGTACCCAGCAAGCTGAAGAAAAAAGAAAAAGAAAAAACTAACAATTGGCTGGGAACTAAGAGCATTGGCTTTTTTAAATGTAACAGACTTAACTGTGCAGCATGTTTACATCATTACAGCGGTAACAAACCAACTAAACAAATAGTGTCAACCACCACCAAAAAAACACACAATCTGACTACACTGACTAACTGCAGGACTGATCATGTAGTATATTTATTAGAATGCAGCTGCAATCTACAATACATAGGGAGAACTACACGACCATACAAAAAAAGATTGTTAGAACACATTAGGAACATTGAGGGAGGGGAAAAGAACCATAGTGTACCTCTGCATTTTAAAAACTCCCATGATAAGGACCCTACCAGTTTGAAAGGTACTATTTTAGAACACATTAAGAAGGCACCAGAGAGAATAAACAGAGAACTATTTTTGAGAAAAAGAGAGACCTTCTGGATCCATCAATTTGGAACTATGAGTCCAGGGGGTCTCAACAAAGACATTGATCTTGCAGCTTTTCTTGAATAGAAGAAATCTTACAAATACCCTTCAATAATCACTCAAATTATCAGATTCACATCCTTAAATAAGGTTTATTGAAGCACTTATACATATGATAATTTTAAAATATCTCTTCATATATATGTATATATACCCCACTTAAAATATGCAACTCTAATTAATGTCTAATCCTTAAGGGACACATATTTTTAATAGACAACTTTCTGGGTAACACCAAAAAATATTTGATCATACACTGATCGCATCTGGGATTCCAATAACGAACCAAGGATTCCTGCTGTATACAAAAAAAGATTATATTGTGTGAACAAAACCATAAACACCCAATAGTTAGGTTATTTTGATCAATAGAATATAAACAAATTAACAAATATATATGTTCATTTTTGTAGCTATATAATATTTCAACAGGACGAAATTTATAACATGACTTTTTTCTTTGATCATAAGCTGAAATGCTTTATGTTCATTTTTGTAGCTATATAACATTTCAACAGGACGAAATTTATAACATGACTTTTTTCTTTGATCATGAACTGAAATGCTTTATGTATTTTCAAGGTGTGTACTTTTTTGCTTTAACTGAAAGAAAAACCACCCAGCTGTCTATATAGTTTGAAAACAATATAGTACTGAAAAATTATTGGTTTTGCAAAATTTTGACTTTAACTATCTCACATACCAATAATTAATAATTCACAGCACGACCGCATCAATGCAGCACGTTCCAAAAGAAACATAATAAATCCCTCAAGTACTGTATTGATGCAAGACTGTTTACCTGCCACCATGGTAACCACGTCAACTAAAATCATCTAAATGTACGAGTTAAGTTACAGAGTACACGTTAACGTTACCTTACTCTGCTCACAATTTACAGCCAATCATAGAACACGTCGATAACGTAACTAGACACGAACAGGGAAAGATTAGTAACAGACACTAACTCTAACCAATGATATCACGGTATCTGCCATGAGGGGCGTGCCGCCGCCCGGCTTTTAGGAACAGAAAGTATAGACCCAGATCATTCACCCTCTGAAGAAGAAGCACAATAGGAGGCTTTGAAACGCGTAAGGGATTTTACACCACAAGACTTTGTTTGTCTATTTGTTTTAGGAGTCTTTTTTGACTCCATTATTTCACCGTCTTGACTTTGTATATGGTATTGTTTTTATCACGCTACATTACCTGACTGTGTGTATATATATACATATTTTAAACGGACACCACTGGACCTGCGGTTTAACACATCTTTGTGAGATATTTTCCATGAACGTAATAGGAAAAACACTCACACAACAGATCCTTTAAGGGGAACAAACACAGGCTAACATTGAGTGTCTTTTACATACCTCATATGTTTGAGGATTGAACATGTGAGTGGCCACTTGTCTTTTTATACTACTTTTTATCTAAATAAAAACGATTTTACACTATGTTTTTCTCTTCTGCCTTTATTTCCATATAAATACTGCAGGGAACTTGGAGAAATTCCACTACCAGCATACGGAACCCATACTCTAAGAGGAGAAGGCAAGGAACACAGAATCCATACTCTGAGAGGAGGAGGCAAAGACACAGAATCCATACTCTGAGAGGAGGAAAAGATACAACATACACAATCCATACTCTGACAGGAGAAGGCAAGGCACAGACGGTCATATATCTACCCACACTACTGGAATCCTGACGTTTTACACTTACAAGAGGCGGCAACTTACCTCATATGATTGAGGTTTGTTCTAGTAAGTGCAATACCTACTGGATAGAGTGTTTTAAGCTTTATTGCATTTGCAGCATCTACTCTTCCATATATAATTTGGAACTGGACTACCTTGTTGTTATTTTGATTTATATGAAACATATGTATAACATATACATTTGAGTGCACCAACTAAGATTAGTTATCACTATAATATTATATTGCATCATTAATTAGAATTTCATACAGTACAAATTCCTTTTACACCAAATATCTTTGCTTGTATAATAACTTATACAGGGAATGTGGGAATAGATTCATATAGAGGCACTTTTCTCTAAACCCCTCGCTTTCCATTTTACCACTGGAGGGACATCCTAGGACATCCCCCCCCCCCTTTCTTTGAGATATACGGCTGCCACTACTACTCTGCAACATAAATCACTCCCTGCGCAAACTAGGTTTTGTTGGGACTCACCCCCCACAATACATTCCCCCTTGTCCATATATATATATATATATATATATATATATATATATACATATACACACATATTTACATACATATATAGAAAACGAAAAAGAGTACAGACATGGAGCTCAAAGCAAGTAAATATTTATTTACAGTGTCAGTTAGAAGCTCCTAAAATTATTGTTGATAGGCAAATGGCTATGATAGACAGCAGAGAAGGGGCTGGGGTGGGCGTCTGATGCGTTTCAACTCCTTAGGAGCCTTAATCATAGACAGAATACTGCCCTGCTCTGACTGATATAGACTATGCTAACTTATTATTGGATATCAGAACCTGCCTGTGTTACTGGTGGGCGTGTTCGTGCACAGAAAGAGCTACCTGTGTAAGTAGAATACCTTATACTACAGAAATAGTGGTTTTCTAATTCAGCTATTATTTCATATATTTAACTCAGAT
>NC_069502.1:775417639-775420139 GCF_027579735.1 Bombina bombina
ATTATTAACCCCTAATCTCCCGCCCGCAATGTCGTCACTACTATAATAAAGTTATTAACCCCTAAACCTAAGTCTAACCCTAACGCCCCCCTAACATAAATATAATTTATATTAAACAAAATAATATTACTAAAATTAACTAAATTATTCCTATTTAAAACTAAATACTTATCTATAAAATAAACCCTAATATAGCTACAATATAATTAATAATTACATTGTAGCTATTTTAGGATTTATATTTATTTTACAGGCAACTTTGTATTTATTTTAACTAGGTACAATAGCTATTAAATAGTTATTAACTATTTAATAGCTACCTAGTTAAAATAAATACAAAATTACCTGTAAAATAAATCCTAACCTAAGTTACAATTAAACCTAACACTACACTATCATTAAATTAATTAAATAAATTACCTACAATTAGCTAAAATAAAATACAATAAAATAAACTTCTATAATACAAAAAAAAACACTAAATTACAAAAAATAAAAAAAGAATTACAAACAGTTTAAACTAATTACACCTAATCTAAGCCCCCTAATAAAATAAAAAAGCCCCCCAAAATAAAAAATTCCCTACCCTATTCTAAAATACAAAAGTAATCAGATCTTTTACCAGCCCTTAAAAGGGCTTTTTGCGGGGCCTTGCCCCAAAGTAATCAGCTCTTTTGCCTGAAAATAAAATACAATACCCCCCAACATTACAACCCACCACCCACATACCCCTACTCTAACCCACTCAAACCCCCCTTAAAAAAAACCTATAACTAACACCCTGAAGATCATCCTACCTTGAGTCGTCTTCACTCAGCCGAGCCGAATTCTTCATCCAAGGTGCACAGAGGAGGTCCATCATCCGGTAGAAGTCTTTATCCAAAAGCCATATATGTCTGCTATTTCTGAACAAAGGGGATCCCAGAGAAGCATTTACAACCATTTGTGCCATAATTGCACAAGCTGTTTGTAAATGATTTCAGTGAGAAACCTAAAATTGTGAAAAATTTTACGTTTTTTTTAATTTGATCACATTTGGAGGTGAAATGGTGGCATGAAATATACCAAAATTGGCCTAGATCAGTACTTGGGGTTGTCTACTACACTAAAGCTAAAATTACCTCTAAAAGCTCCTTACATGCTCCCTAATTAACCCCTTCAGTGCTGGGCATAATACACGTGTAGTGCGCAGTGGCATTTAGCAGCCTTCTAATTGCTAAAAAGCAATGCCAAAGCCATATATGTCTGCTATTTCTGAACAAAGGGGATCCCAGAGAAGAATTTACAACCATTTAAGCCATAATTGCACAAGCTGTTTGTAAATAATTTCAGTGAGAAACCAAAAGTTTGTGAAAAAATTAGTGAAAAAGTGAAAGTTTTTTTGTATTTAATCGCATTTGGCGGCGAAATGATGGCATGAAATATACCAAAATGGGCCTAGATCAATACTTTGGGATGTCTACTAAAAAAAATATATACATGTCAATGGATATTCAGAGATTCCTGAAAGATATTAGTATTAATGTAACTAGCGCTAATTTTGAAAAATAATGGTTTGGAAATAGCAAAGTGCTACTTGTATTTATGGCCCTATAACTTACAAAAAAAGCAAAGAAGATGTAAACATTGGGTATTTCTAAATTCAGGACAAAATTTAGAAACTATTTAGCATGGGTGTTTTTTGGTGGTTTTAGATGTGTAACAGATTTTGGGGGTCAAAGTTAGAAAAAGTGAGGTTTTTTCCATTTTTTCCTCATATTTTATAATTTATTTTTTTTAGTAAATTATAAGATATGATGAAAATAATGGTATGGCGAGAAAAACGGTATATAATATATGTGGGTACAGTAAATGAGTAAGAGGAAAATTACAGCTAAACACAAACACCGAAGAAATGTAAAAATAGCCTTGGTCCCAAACGGACAGAAAATGGAAAAGTGTTGTGGTCATTAAGGGGTTAATTAATTTAATGATAGTGTAGTGTTAGGTTTAATTGTAACTTAGGTTAGGATTTATTTTACAGGTAATTTTGTATTTATTTTAACTAGGAAGCTATTAAATAGTTCTTAACTATTTAATAGCTATTGTAACTAGTTAAAATAAATACAAAGTTGCCTGTAAAATAAATATAAATCCTAAAATAGCTACAATGTAATTATTAGTTATATTGTAGCTATATTAGGGTTTATTTGATAGGTAAGTATTTAGTTTTAAATAGGAATAATTTAGTTAATTTTAGGAATATTATTTCATTTAATTTAAATTATATTTATGTTAGGGGGTGTTAGGGTTAGGTTTAGGGGTTAATAACTTTATTATAGTAGCGGCGATGGTGCGGGCGGGAGATTAGGGGTTAATAATTGTAGGTAGGTGGCGGCGATGTTAGGGAAGGCAGATTAGGGGTTACTACTATTTATTCTAGTGTTTGCGAGGCCGGAGTGAGGCGGTTTAGGGGTTAATACATTTATTATAGTGGCGGTGAGGTCCGGTCGGCAGATTA
>NC_069502.1:775425139-775432639 GCF_027579735.1 Bombina bombina
TAAACAAACATTTTCACTTACTTAAAGCCGATGATAGGCTTGTAAGCAGTGTGGACAAGGGCCTTAGGTGCTCTTATCGCAGAAGCAAAACCATAGGAAACTATTTGGCACCTTCTGAGTTACCAAGGATATCAGTCACAGAGGAAAGTTCTTGGTTAAGACATAAGGGGCTGTACAGGTGTGGTAGAGTCAGATGTAAGCCATGTGATAAAGTTATTATCTCGAACGAATTTCGTTCAGAAGCCACAGGTGAAGTGTTTAAAATAACCTCCTGCCTTAACTGTACATCCTCTTACGTCATATATGTTCTGTCATGCGTGGAATGCAAGTTGCAATACGTAGGACTCACCTCAACTGAGGTGAATGTCCGAATAAGAAACCATCTGTCCACAATCAAAATGGGAGAGGCGACTACCCCTTTGGTTAGGCATTTCAAAGATTCTCACAATAAAAGCAGTACCACCCTGAGATGGCAAGCTATTGAGAAAATCAAAACCCCTTTAAGAGGTGGGGACAGGAATCTCATCTTAGGAAAAAGAGAGATGTATTGGATTTTTAGACTCCAAACAAGAGTACCAAGGGGCCTGAACTCCGAATATGATCTCATAAACTATTGGCAATAACATACAAACAAATAGCATCATCTAGTCATATCTCTATACTGTTTTTTACTCAAAAATTAAGTTCTTTTAATCATTTAGTACAAGTACTGACTGTTAGATAGAGTAATCACATAAATGTAGAATGAATACACTCTTCTAAGCTTAACCAGCAAGTATAGCTCACATTAGAGAGGGAAAAATAAGTGTCTCTGTTCTGTACTATTACAATAATAATATATATAAAGTACAACAATATACAATAGTCACCAGTCAAGTGATAATTGTTAGAGGTCACTAAGGTAGCCAGGTAATAGCTCCATACATACAGAAGAGATAGACTACAGGTTTGGCATTTAAAATGTAAATGAAAAATGATAAATAAAAATAAAAATATAAGCACACTAAACAGAATGTATTTAAATAATGTAAAATAAAACACTCAAATACTCTACAATTCATAACTTATAGCTATACAATATAATAAGTCATAGTCCCCCTCTCTTCCCCCACTTATACCTAACATCAAAATGTTCTTTTTCATTAATAGATAGTAGTTAGTCAGCTGCATATAGCAATCAGGCAGGGAAAGGGTTAACATAGCACTTTAGTTCTAACATTGAAAATGTGTAATTGTTTTTAACCAATCACAAACAACATTGTCTCTTAAATGGTTAGCACTGATGCACTCAATCAAGCTATGATTACGGTATTCAGCCGAAACATGTCAGCTTGAGTACACAGTGCTCTATGTTCTTTTGCTGTACAGGACCCCTCCAGGGATTTTTAATGGATTTGAAATAAAGACTTTTTAAACTTATCTATTCTAACCTGAGGATCAAGTTTTTCTTCATTTTTTGTACTTATATATATATATATACATACATATACAAGAACAAGAGGTCCAGGCAAAAAGCTCAAAGCAAGTGAGTATTTATTTACAATTTCTGATTAAAAGCTCCATAAAGGTTATGCAATAGGCAAATGGCTATGAATTACGGCAGTGAGGAGGGCTGGGGTGGGCGGCTGACGCATTTCAGCTCCTGTGGAGCCTTAATCATAGACAGGATGTGGCCCTAGTGCCCTGTTCTAACTAATGTAGACTATTCTCACTTACTATTGGTTACAATGGCCTACCTGTGAAACTAGTGGGCGTGCTCCTAAGTGGGTAACTACCTGAGTTAATTAAGTGTCATCACTATTATATGTGAATAAGTATTTTTAAGTAACTTTGACCCTTTAATTACCTTATTGTTTCTCCCTATAGGCTGATTTTAATACCGCCAGCTAAATACAGAAAAAAATCAAATCAATAAATGAAATAAGCAAAATAGATAAATGGACAAATGAATGAATTTCCTTGCTCGTACATGCTAATAGTTGCTGCTTATCATATGTAATGGTGTTATATGATATGTGCTGTAAAGCAAAAATGATAATCATAATTTAACCCTATATGAGTGGATGCAACTATCCCTGTAATGTAGCTCTATGTTCATGTTTGCTTATGAGCGGTCATTAGGGTATATACTAAATTAATGAATTATTCTCAAGTGAATGACAAAAATTATTATACCTGAAGAGACATAGGCCTCGCTTCCATTGAGTCGTTAAAAATGGAGCCGTAAGCTACCGAAGCGGCCGACAGCTAAAAGTAATTTACGGCTCCATTTTAGTACCAGGTTTCCATTGAAATATTTTGCGGATAGCGTGCAGTCGCTCTTTTCGTGTAGCTGTAAGTTAACGTTGTGTTAACACTTCCATCTGATGTCGGATTTCTTGAAAATCAATTAGTTGCTAAGGTAACCCGACCTTACGCTATAGAATTTACGTTTAACGTCCGTGCTCCTTACCGGTGATCACCTCTCAAGAAAAATAAAGATACACTTATCCATATTTTTAATAATCAAATACTATTTTTTAATATAATTATATTTACCACTTCATAAATATAAATAATATTTATTGCTGCCCTAGGCATAGGTCTAGTTTGCATTCTGTAGATATGTTCTTGCATATATTATTATATTTAAATATATACTGATATTTCTATTAGAATATAAGTTCAACTATTTCTATACATGAGACAACAATAAATATTACTTATAACAATGTATTTCTACATTAAAACACTTGCATTATTTGCAAGTTTTATAATTTCAATAGAAAATAGGTCTCAAAAAGCACAATTTTCCTCTTTTACACCTAGTTGAGCTGGGTGTAATATTTCTCAATGTATCGACAGCCTCTGACAGTATATTAACGGTTTGCGCTTTCATTGGAAACCTGGTATAATTTATCGATTAACGGCTTCTATTACTTTCTATGGGACGCGAAGATTTTTTCAGCAGCCAGAGTCCAGCTGCCGATATTGAGGTATAATGCGCCACTGGAAACAGTCGATAAACGATATTGCTTTCGACAGTATATTTAACGGTTTGCGAGTGCACGCAAACTGAATTACGACTCAATGGAAGCAAGCCCATAGTGTGCAAGTAAGCAAATAATTAAATAAACAAGTAAATGAATAAATAAATAAATGCTTTATCTGGTTCATTGTTGATATATAGGAGGATATCCTACTAGACATGTTAGCAAGTTCAACAGTTAGTTACTGTCTCTGTAACTATACACCTTTAGTTGTTAAATGCTAAGATTGTCAGTTAGTTATCTTACGCTCTAATTAATCAACATTGGACCCACAGGGAAATTTGTTATAAATAAGTGCTTGAAATATACGTGTATGTACATATATGTGTTTATACAAATAGTGACTTAGCTCAGCTTTTGTTAGGGTAACGCTTTTCACTTATTGTATTTAGATGTAATCAATATGAGTGGAAAGAAAAAGAGAGAAGAAAAAAATCTTCATTCTTTTATTGTCTTATTAAGTCATGTGGGTCCTGATATCCTTTACCAGTGGTTGATCAGATCCGTCTCAATACTGAGACCGAATGGTTGCCGGCTTCCTAAGGTGAAGATCCAAAATACCTCCTTTGCAAGGAGGTCCTTGGATCTGTCCCCACCTCTTGGCTTTTTACTTATCTGATCAATCACCATCCAGGTGAATCCACTTACATCCTTACTGTGCTCTTCCACAAAGTGTTTAGAGGCTCCAGTGGGTACATTACCTCTTTCTATATCATTGAGGTAAGCTTGAATCCTCTCCCTGGCCTCACAGGACGTGCACCCTACGTATTGCTTCTGACATAAGCTGCATGTAATCATATAGATTACAAAGGTTGATCTGCAATTTGTACATTGCAGTAATGAGTACACTTTTTGTGTGGCCAGAGATTGGAAGAGCTTGCCTGTGGTGACATACCCACAGGCCTTGCAGGTGCTATTACCACACTTAAAGTGTCCCTTCTGTGACAACCAACTACTTTGCGGTCTTGGTTTTTTAAGCATCGATGGTGAGATGTGATTACCGATGGTTGTATTGCGTCTTGCTACTCAAAAGCAACCATTTTTGATATCATCTTTAAGGAGATCATCTGCCAACAGAATTGGCAAATTTCTGTGCAAGATCTTGCAGATAGAGTAATATTGAGGACTATAAGTAGTAACAAAGGTAGGCTTCTGCCTAACCTTCTTTGTTCTTGTTCTGGTATCAAGGAGGGACTCCCCATTTTGATGCTTGACATCATCCAGTGCTTTATATACCACTTTAGTGTCATATCCACGTTCCAACAACTTCTTGGTTAGTAGTTCACTCTCTACCAAGAAGGCAATTTCGCCGTATTCGTAAGAATTGCCCTTTCGCTATACCATAACTAGTATGTGGGGGATGATTACTTCTTGCATGCAAGAAGGTGTTGGAGGAGATAGGTTTGACATACAATGAAGTGCTCACTCTGTTTTCTCCTGGAAGTTCTGTTAGAATTAAATCCAAGTAGGGTATCTATATCTTCTCAAAAGAGGAGGTAAATTGCAATCCAACTTCATTATCGTTCAGATAATTAACGAAAGATTCACCGTCTGATTGAGTACCAGACCACACAAACAGGAGATCGTCAATGTCTCGCTTATATCCAATGATGGAACCAAAGAAAGGATTTAAGTCTGTATAAATGTACTGATGCTCCCACCAGCCCATGAAAATGTTTGCATAGGCTGTGGCAAATTTGGCCCCCATGGCCGTTCCTCTCTTTTGTAAGTAATGATCTCCCAAGAATTCAAAATAATTGTGTGTTAGTGAAAATTTCAAAGTGTGAACCCTTCAGGTTGGCAGAGTAATCACTGAATGTGTCAAGCATGTATTGAGTGGCTTGTAGGCCTTTTTCGTGTGGGATGGCTGAATATAGCCCCACCACATCTATGGTCAACCAAGCCATGTTGTCATCCCATTCACATGTACTCAATATATTCAATAGGTGTTTTGTGTCCCTCAAAAGGGACAGCAACTGATACACCAGGGGTTGCAATAGAGATTCAAGCCAGTTGCCCAAATTCTCAAGGAGTGACCCTATTCCTGAGACTATGGGTCGTCCTTTCACCTCCTCCAAGGACTTATGCACCTTGGGGAGGTGATGGAATATTGGTACCACTGGATGTTTGATGTTCAGGAAGTCAAAGGTGTCGTCATCAATTAGGCCTTGATGTCTACCATCATCTAGCAAGTCCAGGAGTAATGCTCCAAAACGTCGTGTGGGGTCTCCTGGCAACTTTTCATAGACATCTAAGTCTAAAAGTTGTCTTCGTGCCTCTGAAATGTAATATGTGCGGTCCAACACGACGACAAAGCCCCCTTTATCGGACTGCTTGACTATAATGTCTTCTCTGTTCTGAAGTTTGTTAAGGGCCAATCTCTGTTCCCTTGTCAAATTACTTTTAGTTACCTTCTGTTCCAGATCTAGTCTAACCAGATCCTCCTCCATACATCATTGAAACGACTCTAGAGCTGAACCTCTACAGTGGGTAGGGTAAAAAACTGACTTAGGCTTGAAACCTTTATGGAAGTCAAAGGTTGCTTCCTCGTTCAAGCCCTCCCTCTCCAATGTGTAGAGATTCAAAATGTCACTAGCTTCTGTTATGTTGAAATAATCATGTTGTGGAGTAGTAACGGGATCAGTGGTGTCTTTGTCTTCAGTGGGATTAATCTTATAAAACTTTTTCAGAGTAAGGCCACAAATAAATCTATTTAAGTCTAACAGTGTATTAAAGACATTAAATTTTGTAGATGGCACAAAATTTAGGCCTAAACTGAGAACTTCTACCTCTGGCCTAGTTAATGAGACACTGGATAAATTGATCACATTTGATCCCTGTATCTGTTGGCTTGTCTGCCCCTCCTTAATCTGTATTTTTCCCTCTGTGGCCCTTGCCTGAGTATTCCTCTTCCTCCTCCTGCTTCTTGGCCTTGTGCCACCTGAAAAACCTGTTGACCTATCTTAGGATCTACCTTGGGGTGAGCTGAGCTTTTTATATTTATTGCCCCTAGGTGGTCTTGGGAGATCTGGTTTATTAAGGGTTACTGGTGCACCTGTTGGCTCATACAATTGTGTAGAAGGTGTAGTATCAGGAAATGAGGTATTTGTATGGGTCAACTGGGGAGTTGGAGGGACTGGGTGGGATGTTGTTGTCATGGTCATCTGACTAGATGCGCCTCCATCGTCTTCTGAGGACTGTTCACTGGTCATAAAATTGACAAAGTCTTGCAGGTCATCATCCTCATTAGACTCTGGGTCAGTGTCCGAAAAGGAAACTCTCTTAGGGGTCTTGTTGTCTCCTTTTCCCTGGAGCATCTTTTTATTGCCCTGGTTTTTTCTTGATTTCCAGTTGTATACTTTGTGATAGATATATATATATATATATATATATTTATTTATAGTCCTCAGAGTCTCTGGTATACTTCTTAAATTTGGTGATGTCTAGTTCCTTCTTTGCTTTGTCCACTGTGGATTGTAAGATGCCATCCAATTTGGGGTAATCTGGGTGATCCATAAAGGTGTTAAGGTCGCTTTGTACTTCTTCTATATGTTCCCTTGCTTCAGCCAGCTTCTTGTCTTTGTGTTGGATTATGAGTGCCATTAATCTGAGAGAGCACTCTGATAGAATTGCAATCAATTCTAGGACAAACTTGTCATCTGGGACCAAAAAGGTAGGATATTTTCTCAAGCGCAAGCCCTTAGGGATCATTGCTAAGGACATATATATTTCTAATGAGCGTTTGTACCACCATAATTTATACTCATTTAACAGTGCCCTCTCCATAGACATGAAGGCATCACATATCAAGCACATCCATTTTATTCTCAAAAGTCTCTTCTAAGGTTGGTCGGTTACCCTCGAGGTTAGCCACAGTTTGCATCGAATAGAAGTGTTGAGCCATTTGCCTTAGTATTGGGAGATCTGTTCTAAGGTCTAATTGCTAATTTATCAAGTTCAAATATTGAGACAGAAAATAAAAAATAACAACCTTGGAACAACACATAAAGTTTCCTTTGGTGCAGTCTTTAATTAGATCTGACAATATAGTAGTAATGATTAGTGGTAGCAAGTGATCTTTCCCAGAGAATGCTATGAGTGATTATTAATAATGAAAAAGAACTTGGGGGTCCAGTCTCATACGGGTTAGTCCTTACTACTTAATGCTTAATCTTGGCACAAATAAGCAAGCACTGGTTTGGTTTCAATATGCATGGATCGGTTTAAACGGCTGGCCAGTCCTTCATACTGAAAGCAAGTAACACAGTACAGTGTGGCAGCATGCATACATATAGTGGTAAGGTACCGGTCACTCGTACAGTCAAACGGATAGTCTTTTCAAATTGCAGTATTCTTATTACTAAACATTAGAAGACAAGTCTGTATATATATATATATATATATATATATATATATATATATAGGCTCCAAACAATGTGCAGTCCAGATCGATAGTCCACAACAGCCTTGG
>NC_069502.1:775437639-775582639 GCF_027579735.1 Bombina bombina
AAGGTCTCGTCTCAAAGGTAGCTTCCAAGGTGGAGCCGATGACATATTCACCAGATCTGCATACCAAGTCCTGCGTGGCCACGCAGGAGCTATCAAGATCACCGACGCCCTCTCCTGATTGATCCTGGCTACCAGCCTGGGGATGAGAGGAAATGGCGGGAACACATAAGCTAGTTTGAAGGTCCAAGGTGCCACTAGTGCATCCACTAGAGCCGCCTTGGGATCCCTGGATCTGGACCCGTAGCAAGGAACTTTGAAGTTCTGACGAGAGGCCATCAGATCCATGTCTGGAATGCCCCACAGCTGAGTGACTTGGGCAAAGATTTCCGGATGGAGTTCCCACTCCCCCGGATGCAATGTCTGACGACTCAGAAAATCCGCTTCCCAATTTTCCACTCCTGGGATGTGGATAGCAGACAGGTGGCAGGAGTGAGACTCCGCCCATAGAATGATTTTGGTCACTTCTTCCATCGCTAGGGAACTCCTTGTTCCCCCCTGATGGTTGATGTACGCAACAGTTGTCATGTTGTCTGATTGAAACCGCATGAACTTGGCCCTCGCTAGCTGAGGCCAAGCCTTGAGAGCATTGAATATCGCTCTCAGTTCCAGAATATTTATCGGTAGAAGAGATTCTTCCCGAGACCAAAGACCCTGAGCTTTCAGGGATCCCCAGACCGCGCCCCAGCCCATCAGACTGGCGTCGGTCGTGACGATGACCCACTCCGGTCTGCGGAATGTCATCCCTTGTGACAGGTTGTCCAGGGACAGCCACCAACGGAGTGAGTCTCTGGTCCTCTGATTTACTTGTATCTTCGGAGACAAGTCTGTATAGTCCCCATTCCACTGACTGAGCATGCACAGTTGTAATGGTCTTAGATGAATGCGCGCAAAAGGAACTATGTCCATTGCCGCTACCATCAAACCGATCACTTCCATGCACTGCGCTATGGAAGGAAGAGGAACGGAATGAAGTATCCGACAAGAGTCTAGAAGTTTTGTTTTTCTGGCCTCTGTCAGAAAAATCCTCATTTCTAAGGAGTCTATTATTGTTCCCAAGAAGGGAACCCTTGTTAACGGAGATAGAGAACTCTTTTCCACGTTCACTTTCCATCCGTGAGATCTGAGAAAGGCCAGGACAATGTCCGTGTGAGCCTTTGCTTGAGGAAGGGACGACGCTTGAATCAGAATGTCGTCCAAGTAAGGTACTACAGCAATGCCCCTTGGTCTTAGCACAGCTAGAAGGGACCCTAGTACCTTTGTGAAAATCCTTGGAGCAGTGGCTAATCCGAAAGGAAGCGCCACGAACTGGTAATGCTTGTCCAGGAATGCGAACCTTAGGAACCGATGATGTTCCTTGTGGATAGGAATATGTAGATACGCATCCTTTAAATCCACCGTGGTCATGAATTGACCTTCCTGGATGGAAGGAAGAATAGTTCGAATGGTTTCCATCTTGAACGATGGAACCTTGAGAAACTTGTTTAAGATCTTGAGATCTAAGATTGGTCTGAACGTTCCCTCTTTTTTGGGAACTATGAACAGATTGGAGTAGAACCCCATCCCTTGTTCTCTTAATGGAACAGGATGAATCACTCCCATTTTTAACAGGTCTTCTACACAATGTAAGAATGCCTGTCTTTTTATGTGGTCTGAAGACAACTGAGACCTGTGGAACCTCCCCCTTGGGGGAAGCCCCTTGAATTCCAGAAGATAACCTTGGGAGACTATTTCTAGCGCCCAAGGATCCAGAACATCTCTTGCCCAAGCCTGAGCGAAGAGAGAGAGTCTGCCCCCCACCAGATCCGGTCCCGGATCGGGGGCCAACATTTCATGCTGTCTTGGTAGCAGTGGCAGGTTTCTTGGCCTGCTTTCCCTTGTTCCAGCCTTGCATTGGTCTCCAAGCTGGCTTGGCTTGAGAAGTATTACCCTCTTGCTTAGAGGACGTAGCACTTTGGGCTGGTCCGTTTCTCCGAAAGGGACGAAAATTAGGTTTATTTTTTTGCCTTGAAAGGCCGATCCTGAGGAAGGGCGTGGCCCTTACCCCCAGTGATATCAGAGATAATCTCTTTCAAGTCAGGGCCAAACAGCGTTTTCCCCTTGAAAGGAATGTTAAGTAGCTTGTTCTTGGAAGACGCATCAGCTGACCAAGATTTCAACCAAAGCGCTCTGCGCGCCACAATAGCAAACCCTGAATTCTTAGCCGCTAACCTAGCCAATTGCAAAGTGGCGTCTAGGGTGAAAGAATTAGCCAATTTGAGAGCATTGATTCTGTCCATAATCTCCTCATAAGGGGGAGAATCACT
The DNA here is from genome assembly GCF_027579735.1 of Bombina bombina. Lineage (NCBI taxonomy): Eukaryota > Metazoa > Chordata > Amphibia > Anura > Bombinatoridae > Bombina > Bombina bombina. Next base: position 775,439,943 of record NC_069502.1, read on the forward strand.
ATCGACCGCCTTTATCAGCTCATCGAACCAGAAACATGCGGCTGTAGCTACAGGGACAATGCATGAAATAGGTTGTAGAAGGTAACCCTGCTGAACAAACATCTTTTTAAGTAAACCTTCTAATTTCTTATCCATAGGATCTTTAAAAGCACAACTATCCTCTATGGGTATAGTGGTGCGTTTGTTTAAAGTGGAAACCGCTCCCTCGACCTTGGGGACTGTCTGCCATAAGTCCTTTCTGGGGTCGACCATAGGAAACAATTTTTTAAATATGGGGGGAGGGACGAAAGGAATACCGGGCCTTTCCCATTCTTTATTAACAATGTCCGCCACCCGCTTGGGTATAGGAAAAGCTTCTGGGAGTCCCGGGACCTCTAGGAACTTGTCCATTTTACATAGTTTCTCTGGGATGACCAACTTGTCACAATCATCCAGAGTGGATAATACCTCCTTGAGCAGAATGCGGAGATGTTCCAATTTAAATTTAAACGTAATCACATCAGGTTCAGCTTGTTGAGAAATGTTCCCTGAATCAGTAATTTCTCCCTCAGACAAAACCTCCCTGGCCCCATCAGACTGGGTTAGGGGCCCTTCAGAACCATTATTATCAGCGTCGTCATGCTCTTCAGTATCTAAAACAGAGCAGTCACGCTTACGCTGGTAAGTGTTCATTTTGGCTAAAATGTTTTTGACAGAATTATCCATTACAGCCGTTAATTGTTGCATAGTAAGGAGTATTGGCGCGCTAGATGTACTAGGGGCCTCCTGAGTGGGCAAGACTCGTGTAGACGAAGGAGGGAATGATGCAGTACCATGCTTACTCCCCTCACTTGAGGAATCATCTTGGGCATCATTGTCATTGTCACATAAATCACATTTATTTAAATGAATAGGAATCCTGGCTTCCCCACATTCAGAACACAGTCTATCTGGTAGTTCAGACATGTTAAACAGGCATAAACTTGATAACAAAGTACAAAAAACGTTTTAAAATAAAACCGTTACTGTCACTTTAAATTTTAAACTGAACACACTTTATTACTGCAATTGCGAAAAAACATGAAGGAATTGTTCAAAATTCACCAAATTTTCACCACAGTGTCTTAAAGCCTTAAAAGTATTGCACACCAAATTTGGAAGCTTTAACCCTTAAAATAACGGAACCGGAGCCGTTTTTAACTTTAACCCCTTTACAGTCCCTGGTATCTGCTTTGCTGAGACCCAACCAAGCCCAAAGGGGAATACGATACCAAATGACGCCTTCAGAAAGTCTTTTCTAAGTATCAGAGCTCCTCTCACATGCGACTGCATGTCATGCCTCTCAAAAACAAGTGCGCAACACCGGCGCGAAAATGAGGCTCTGCCTATGATTTGGGAAAGCCCCTAAATAATAAGGAGTCTAAAACAGTGCCTGCCGATATTATTATATCAAAATACCCAGATAAAATGATTCCTCAAGGCTAAATATGTGTTAATAATGAATCGATTTAGCCCAGAAAAAGTCTACAGTCTTAATAAGCCCTTGTGAAGCCCTTATTTACGATCTTTATAAACATGGCTTACCGGATCCCATAGGGAAAATGACAGCTTCCAGCATTACATCGTCTTGTTAGAATGTGTCATACCTCAAGCAGCAAGAGACTGCTCACTGTTCCCCCAACTGAAGTTAATTGCTCTCAACAGTCCTGTGTGGAACAGCCATGGATTTTAGTGACGGTTGCTAAAATCATTTTCCTCATACAAACAGAAATCTTCATCTCTTTTCTGTTTCTGAGTAAATAGTACATACCAGCACTATTTTAAAATAACAAACTCTTGATTGAATAATAAAAACTACAGTTAAACACTAAAAAACTCTAAGCCATCTCCGTGGAGATGTTGCCTGTACAACGGCAAAGAGAATGACTGGGGTAGGCGGAGCCTAGGAGGGATCATGTGACCAGCTTTGCTGGGCTCTTTGCCATTTCCTGTTGGGGAAGAGAATATCCCACAAGTAAGGATGACGCCGTGGACCGGACACACCTATGTTGGAGAAAGATGCATTCTTTTGCAAAATGTTTCCATTAGAAAAGTATGCTTCTAGTAAAAGTTTGTGTCTATGTTTCAGTGGCATATGATGTGAGGGCCCAAGCACCAGTATTTAAGTTCAGAGAGCTGGTGGTGTGTATGTGCCTGTGAAGACTTAATTTGTGGTATATAAGAGAACATACCACTAGCTCTCTGAACTTGAATACTGATACATTGGCCCTCACAGCATATGTGCGTATGCCACTGAAAAACAGACAAAAACTTTTACTGGAAGCATATTTTTCTAATGGAAACATTTTGCAAAAAATGCTTCTTTTAAAAATTGGAATGCATTATAGCACAAATTCAGTTTTGGGGGGTCAATTTACCAAATGTCGGGAGGACATGATTCGCTATAGCAAATCATGTCTGCCCGACATCGCTAAATGCCAACAGCGATTTAACATTGCACAAGCAATTCATGTGAAATGCTTGTGCAATGTTGCCCCCTGCACATTTGCGGCCAATTTGCTGCTAGCAGGCGGTGTTAATCATCCGATACTATCTGATCGGGATGATTGCAAGTCCACCACCTAAAAGATGGCGGACAAGTTAAAGTGATTGTCAATTTTCAGCTTTCTAATCAAAAATTTTGATTGTCAATACGCTTGCAATATAAACCGCTATATTTTTATTTTTTTTAATCATGCTGTCATGTTATAGTTTCAAATAATACTTAGCTACGATTTCAGGTTGAACTCCTCCCATCCATGATTTCCGGCTTGAAAGGTCCTTTCGTTATAGACCATTCCCTCACGCTCGCTTACGTATTACTGGAGCGCGCTCCCGCGGGCAAATCAATCTGCGCATGCGTTTCAATTTGGATTTCAATATGCGCTTGCGTGGCTTGTTCCGTTACTCCGAGCGATTGCGCCTGCTATGTAAATCAGAGAGTAAGGACCAAAGCGCATGCGCTAAACACGAACGAGCACGGAATGTGGATGACGATGTTATGAGACGCATGCGCAGTTGCATCGGTTCAATAGCGTGACGTAAATGAAAAAGGGGCAGGACGCCACGGGGTACGATCTCTAATTTGTCACAGCGGTCTGTCAATCAAATGCCAAACGAGGGACAAGATGGCGGGCGGAGGATTACAGTAAGAGAAATCGGGTTAAAAATGCTTCGTTACCTGAATAGAGCTATATTATAAAAAATTCATGAATTAAACTAACCTTTATTTTTATAGATTAATACATTAAGCAACAACAGAAAGCGTGACTTTACATACACTTTAAGGAGCAGCGGTCTTACAACCAGGCTTTTCAAGGGGTGTATCCCTGAACTGCTCTTCATTTTCATATTTTAAATTGTGCTAACAAAATAATATTTAATTATTTGAAAACATTTTGTTTTGCATTTCATCTCTTAAAGGGACATGAAACCCACATTTTCCTTTCATGATTCAGATAGAAATAAATTGGAATGTTATTTAAAATTGCATGCTCTATTATGTAATTTGTGCTGTTCCTTATATATCCTTTGTTGAAAAGCAAACATAGGTAGGCTCAGAAGCTGCCTATTGGCATCTGCACATATATGCCCGTCATTGGCTTTTAACTAGCTCCCAGTAGTGTATTACTGCTCCTTCAAGAAAGGATACCAAGAAAATAAAGCAAATTAGAAAGTTCTTTAAATGATGTATCTGAATTGTGAAAAATGTTTTTGGGTTTCATACCCCTTTAATGGATTATATGATGTAGGTTTTATGTCCCTTTAATTAATTTAAAAAATATATAAAAATATTTATTAATTGACAATTTCTGATAGAGCATGCAATTTAAAAAAAAAAACATTCTAATTTACTTATATTATCACATTTTCTTTGTTTTCTTGGAATCTTTTGTTGAAAAAAAGCTTGTGTGTGCATGTGTCTGGAGCACTATATGGCAGCTGTTTTGCAAGAATGTTATACAAAACCGCAAAAGCAAGAGCACTATTTCCTGCCATGTAAGTGCTTCAGACTCCAATCCAACCTAGGTATTTCTTCAACAAATAATACCATGTGAATGAACCACATTTGATAATAGAATTCAATTTGACACTTTTTAAAAAAAAAATCTATGCTCTGTCTAAATCACAATTTTTTTTGTGGGTTTCATATCCTTCTATGAAACTTGAGCTTTGTGATCCAAAACAACGCCCTAAAAATATCAAAATAAATATGTGGTTGCTGTTACCCCGAACTCCAGTTAGATTTTAATTTATTATTCTAGATTGTTAGTCTTTCATAGCACAATGTTATTAAAAATGTAAATTCTTACATTAGATATTAAAACATGCATATTTGATGACCAAACAAAAATTAGCATTACGTAAGTAAGAAGATCTGGTAAAGTTATCTTATGTTAACCTATAAAAATAAATTTCCCAATGTTTACTACTATGCACACTTTGTAGAACAGTGTTGAGTTTGAAGGTTATCTAATATAACCAAATTAAGTGCCTGAAAAAAAGAAAACATAGTTTATTTCTTATAATAAAAAGGCTTTACCAATTAAAAAATAGTAAAATTAAAAGGGACATTAAACACAAATGGACAGATTACAAGGGTGTGCTATGAATATTGTGGGATTACACTAAATTTACTCTGTTAGTATTGAATGGGGGGGGGGGGGGGAAGATGTACACACAAATGGTCAAACCCCTGTACATCACTGCAAATGAATTAGCTGATTTGTCATACACTCACAGTTCCTTCTACCTTTCCAAATCAAACTAAATGCAACTTAGAACCATGCAAAATTTAGGTAAATACAACCTCAGATGAACAACTACACATGACATATTACACAGTGTCATGATGTATTTAACAAAAATAAAGCCAACATGCAAAAAAGCCAAGTGAGAAAAACAGAATTTATGTTTACCTGATAAATTACTTTCTCCAACGGTGTGTCCGGTCCACGGCGTCATCCTTACTTGTGGGAACCAATACCAAAGCTTTAGGACACGGATGAAGGGAGGGAGCAAATCAGGTCACCTAAATGGAAGGCACCACGGCTTGCAAAACCTTTCTCCCAAAAATAGCCTCAGAAGAAGCAAAAGTATCAAACTTGTAAAATTTGGTAAAAGTGTGCAGTGAAGACCAAGTCGCTGCCCTACATATCTGATCAACAGAAGCCTCGTTCTTGAAGGCCCATGTGGAAGCCACAGCCCTAGTGGAATGAGCTGTGATTCTTTCAGGAGGCTGCCGTCCGGCAGTCTCGTAAGCCAATCTGATGATGCTTTTAATCCAAAAAGAGAGAGAGGTAGAAGTTGCTTTTTGACCTCTCCTTTTACCAGAATAAACAACAAACAAGGAAGATGTTTGTCTAAAATCCTTTGTAGCATCTAAATAGAATTTTAGAGCGCGAACAACATCCAAATTGTGCAACAAACGTTCCTTCTTCGAAACTGGTTTCGGACACAAAGAAGGCACGACTATCTCCTGGTTAATGTTTTTGTTAGAAACAACTTTTGGAAGAAAACCAGGTTTAGTACGTAAAACCACCTTATCTGCATGGAACACCAGATAAGGAGGAGAACACTGCAGAGCAGATAATTCTGAAACTCTTCTAGCAGAAGAAATTGCAACCAAAAACAAAACTTTCCAAGATAATAACTTAATATCAACGGAATGTAAGGGTTCAAACGGAACCCCCTGAAGAACTGAAAGAACTAAGTTGAGACTCCAAGGAGGAGTCAAAGGTTTGTAAACAGGCTTGATTCTAACCAGAGCCTGAACAAAGGCTTGAACATCTGGCACAGCTGCCAGTTTTTTGTGAAGTAACACAGACAAGGCAGAAATCTGTCCCTTCAAGGAACTTGCAGATAATCCTTTCTCCAATCCTTCTTGAAGAAAGGATAGAATCTTAGGAATCTTTACCTTGTCCCAAGGGAATCCTTTAGATTCACACCAACAGATATATTTTTTCCATATTTTGTGGTAAATTTTTCTAGTTACAGGCTTTCTGGCCTGAACAAGAGTATCAATAACAGAATCTGAGAACCCTCGTTTTGATAAGATCAAGCGTTCAATCTCCAAGCAGTCAGCTGGAGTGAGACCAGATTCGGATGTTCGAACGGACCTTGAACAAGAAGGTCTCGTCTCAAAGGTAGCTTCCATGGTGGAGCCGATGACATATTCACCAGATCTGCATACCAAGTCCTGCGTGGCCACGCAGGAGCTATCAAGATCACCGACGCCCTCTCCTGATTGATCCTGGCTACCAGCCTGGGGATGAGAGGAAACGGCGGGAATACATAAGCTAGTTTGAAGGTCCAAGGTGCTACTAGTGCATCTACTAGAGTCGCCTTGGGATCCCTGGATCTGGACCCGTAGCAAGGAAACTTGAAGTTCTGCCGAGAGGCCATCAGATCCATGTCTGGAATGCCCCACAGTTGAGTAATTTGGGCAAAGATTTCCGGATGGAGTTCCCACTCCCCCGGATGTAATGTCTGACGACTCAGAAAATCCGCTTCCCAATTTTCCACTCCTGGGATGTGGATTGCAGACAGGTGGCAGGAGTGAGTCTCCGCCCATTGAATGATTTTGGTCACTTCTTCCATCGCCAGGGAACTCCTTGTTCCCCCCTGATGGTTGATGTACGCAACAGTCGTCATGTTGTCTGATTGAAACCGTATGAACTTGGCCTTTGCTAGCTGAGGCCAAGCCTTGAGAGCATTGAATATCGCTCTCAGTTCCAGAATATTTATCGGTAGAAGAGATTCTTCCCGAGACCAAAGACCCTGAGCTTTCAGGGATCCCCAGACCGCGCCCCAGCCCATCAGACTGGCGTCGGTCGTGACAATGACCCACTCTGGTCTGCGGAAGGTCATCCCTTGTGACAGGTTGTCCAGGGACAGCCACCAACGGAGTGAGTCTCTGGTCCTCTGATTTACTTGTATCTTCGGAGACAAGTCTGTATAGTCCCCATTCCACTGACTGAGCATGCACAGTTGTAATGGTCTTAGATGAATGCGCGCAAAAGGAACTATGTCCATTGCCGCTACCATCAAACCTATTACTTCCATGCACTGCGCTATGGAAGGAAGAGGAACGGAATGAAGTGTTTGACAAGAGTTTAGAAGTTTTGTTTTTCTGGCCTCTGTCAGAAAAATCCTCATTTCTAAGGAGTCTATTATTGTTCCCAAGAAGGGAACCCTTGTCGACGGAGATAGAGAACTCTTTTCCACGTTCACTTTCCATCCGTGAGATCTGAGAAAGGCCAGGACTATGTCCGTGTGAGCCTTTGCTTGAGGAAGGGACGACGCTTGAATCAGAATGTCGTCCAAGTAAGGTACTACTGCAATGCCCCTTGGTCTTAGCACCGCTAGAAGGGACCCTAGTACCTTTGTGAAAATCCTTGGAGCAGTGGCTAATCCGAAAGGAAGCGCCACGAACTGGTAATGCTTGTCCAGGAATGCGAACCTTAGGAACCGATGATGTTCCTTGTGGATAGGAATATGTAGATACGCATCCTTTAAATCCACCGTGGTCATGAATTGACCTTCCTGGATGGAAGGAAGAATTGTTCGAATGGTTTCCATTTTGAACGATGGAACCTTGAGAAACTTGTTTAAGATCTTGAGATCTAAGATTGGTCTGAACGTTCCCTCTTTTTTGGGAACTATGAACAGATTGGAGTAGAACCCCATCCCTTGTTCTCCTAATGGAACAGGATGAATCACTCCCATTTTTAACAGGTCTTCTACACAATGTAAGAATGCCTGTCTCTTTATGTGGTCTGAAGACAATTGAGACCTGTGGAACCTCCCCCTTGGGGGAAGCCCCTTGAATTCCAGAAGATAACCTTGGGAGACTATTTCTAGTGCCCAAGGATCCAGAACATCTCTTGCCCAAGCCTGAGCGAAGAGAGAGAGTCTGCCCCCCACCAGATCCGGACCAGGATCGGGGGCCAACATTTCATGCTGTCTTGGTAGCAGTGGCAGGTTTCTTGGCCTGCTTTCCCTTGTTCCAGCCTTGCATTGGTCTCCAGGCTGGCTTGGCTTGAGAAGTATTACCCTCTTGCTTAGAGGACGTAGCACTTGGGGCTGGTCCGTTTCTACGAAAGGGACGAAAATTAGGTTTATTTTTGGCCTTGAAAGACCTATCCTGAGGAAGGGCGTGGCCCTTACCCCCAGTGATATCAGAGATAATCTCTTTCAAGTCAGGGCCAAACAGCGTTTTCCCCTTGAAAGGAATGTTAAGGAGTTTGTTCTTGGAAGACGCATCCGCTGACCAAGATTTCAACCAAAGCGCTCTACGCGCCACAATAGCAAACCCAGAATTCTTCGCCGCTAACCTAGCCAATTGCAAAGTGGCGTCTAGGGTGAAAGAATTAGCCAATTTGAGAGCACGGATTCTGTCCATAATCTCCTCATAAGGAGGAGAATCACTATCGATCGCCTTTACTAGCTCATCGAACCAGAAACACGCGGCTGTAGTGACAGGGACAATGCATGAAATTGGTTGTAGAAGGTAACCTTGCTGAACAAACATCTTTTTAAGCAAACCTTCTAATTTTTTATCCATAGGATCTTTGAAAGCACAACTATCTTCTATGGGTATAGTGGTGCGTTTGTTTAAAGTAGAAACCGCTCCCTCGACCTTGGGGACAGTCTGCCATAAGTCCTTTCTAGGGTCGACCATAGGAAACAATTTTTTAAATATGGGGGGAGGGACGAAAGGTATACCGGGCCTTTCCCATTCTTTATTTACAATGTCCGCCACCCGCTTGGGTATAGGAAAAGCTTCTGGGAGCCCCGGGACCTCTAGGAACTTGTCCATTTTACATAGTTTCTCTGGGATGATCAAATTCTCACAATCATCCAGAGTGGATAATACCTCCTTAAGCAGAGCGCGGAGATGTTCCAACTTAAATTTAAATGTAATCACATCGGGTTCAGCTTGTTGAGAAATTTTCCCTGAATCTGAAATTTCTCCCTCAGACAAAACCTCCCTGGCCCCCTCAGACTGGTGTAGGGGCATTTCAGAACCATTATCATCAGCGTCCTCATGCTCTTCAGTATCTAAAACAGAGCCTTCGCGCTCACGCTGATAAGTGGGCATTTTGGCTAAAATGTTTTTGATAGAATTATCCATTACAGCCGTTAATTGTTGCATAGTAAGGAGTATTGGCGCGCTAGATGTACTAGGGGCCTCCTGAGTGGGCAAGACTCATGTAGACGAAGGAGGGAATGATGCAGTACCATGCTTACTCCCCTCACTTGAGGAATCATCTTGGGCATCATTTTCAGTGTCACATAAATCACATTTATTTAAATGAGAAGGAACCTTGGCTTCCCCACATTCAGAACACAGTCTATCTGGTAGTTCAGACATGTTAAACAGGCATAAACTTGATAACAAAGTACAAAAAACGTTTTAAAATAAAACCGTTACTGTCACTTTAAATTTTAAACTGAACACACTTTATTACTGCAATTGCGAAAAAGTATGAAGGAATTGTTCAAAATTCACCAAAATTTCACCACAGTGTCTTAAAGCCTTAAAAGTATTGCACACCAAATTTGGAAGCTTTAACCCTTAAAATAACGGAACCGGAGCCGTTTTTAACTTTAACCCCTTTACAGTCCCTTTGCTGAGACCCGGAGCCGTTTTTAACTTTAACCCCTTTACAGTCCCTTTGCTGAGACCCAACCAAGCCCAAAGGGGAATACGATACCAAATGACGCCTTCAGAAAGTCTTTTCTATGTATCAGAGCTCCTCACACATGCGACTGCATGTCATGCTGCTCAAAAACAAGTGCGCAATACCGGCGCGAAAATGAGGCTCTGCCTATGATTAGGGAAAGCCCCTAGAGAATAAGGTGTCTAAAACAGTGCCTGCCGATATTATTTAACAAAAATACCCAGATTAAATGATTCCTCAAGGCTAAATATGTGTAATATATGAATCGATTTAGCCCAGAAAATGTCTACAGTCTTAATAAGCCCTTGTGAAGCCCTTATTTACTGTCTGAATAAAAATGGCTTACCGGATCCCATAGGGAAAATGACAGCTTCCAGCATTACATCGTCTTGTTAGAATGTGTCATACCTCAAGCAGCAAAAGACTGCTCACTGTTCCCCCAACTGAAGTTAATTCCTCTCAACAGTCCTGTGTGGAACAGCCATGGATTTTAGTAACGGTTGCTAAAATCATTTTCCTCATACAAACAGAAATCTTCATCTCTTTTCTGTTTCAGAGTAAATAGTACATACCAGCACTATTTTAAAATAACAAACTCTTGATTGAATAATAAAAACTACAGTTAAACACTAAAAAAAACTCTAAGCCATCTCCGTGGAGATGTTGCCTGTACAACGGCAAAGAGAATGACTGGGGTAGGCGGAGCCTAGGAGGGATCATGTGACCAGCTTTGCTGGGCTCTTTGCCATTTCCTGTTGGGGAAGAGAATATCCCACAAGTAAGGATGACGCCATGGACCGGACACACCTATGTTGGAGAAAATGAAGTACACCCTTACAGCTTCCATAGAAATTAAGAGCCTAAGTAGCAGACAGGTGCTGCTAATCAAATGCCCTTGATTATTTGATCATCATCAAGTGTGACCACCTCTAAAAAAGCCAAAGTTTTAGCAGTTTGCTGGTTTGGAACATTCCGGTGTGTGTTAACACAATGCCAAGGAGGAAATACATTAGCAATGATCTTAGAGAAAAAATGTTGCTGCCCATCAATCTGGGAAGGGTTATAAAGGCCATTTCCAAACAATTTAGAGTCCATTATTCAGAAGAGGAAAACATTCAAGACAGTTACCAATCTTCCCAGGATCGTCCCAGCAAATTCCCCCCAAAGTTCAATGCTCAGAGAAATTACAAAAAAACCAAGAGTTACAGTTAGGTCCGGAAATAATTGGATACTGACACAAGTTTTGTTATTTCATCTGTTTACCAAATTAAATTCAAGTTACAGTTAAACTATGATTATGGGCTGTTTCTGAGCTTTAATTTGAAGGTTTTCACATTCAAATTGGAGGAAGGGTTTAGAAATTAAAGCTCTTTAATATGTAGCCCGTCTTTTTCAAGGGACCAAAAGTAATTGGACAAAAAAGCTGTTTCATAGACAGATGTGGGCTACTCCTTTGTTATTTCATCATCAATTAAGCCGGTAAAATGTGCGGAGTTGATTCCACGTGTGGCATTCACACTTTGGAAGCTGTTGCTGTGAACCCACAATATGTGTTCAAATAAGCTCTCAATGCAAGTGAAACAGGCCATCCTTAGGCTGCAAAAAAAAGCGAGATTGCAGGAACATTAGGGGTGGCCAAATCAACAGTTTGGTACATTCTGAGAAAAAAGGACACACTGGTGAGCTCTGCAACACATAAAGGCCTGGACGTCCAGAGAAGACAACAGTGGTGGATGATCATAGGAAAAACCTGTTCATAACATCCAACCAAGTGAAGAACACTCTCCAGGAGGTAGGCATATCATTATCAAAGTCTACCATAAATAGAAGACTTCACAAGAGCAAATACAGAGAGTTCACCACAAGGTGCAAACCATCCATAAGCCTCAAGACTAGAAAGGCCAGATTAGACTTTGCCAAAAAATATCTAAAAAAGCCAGCCCAGTTCTGGAACAGCATTCTTTGGACAGATGAAACTAAGATTAACCTGTACCAGAATGATGGGAAGAAAAAAGTATGGAGAAGGCTTGGAAGGCTCATGACTCGAAGCATAACACATCATCTGTAAAACATGGTGGAGTCAGTTTGATGGCATGGGCATGCATAGCTTCCAATGGCACTGAGTCACTAGTGTTTATTGATAATGTGAAAGATGACAGAAGCAGCCGGATGAATTCGGAAGTGTATAGGGATATATTGTCTTCTCAGATTCAGCCCAATTCAGCTAAGTTGATCGGACGGCACTTCACTTTACTAATAGACAATGACCCAAAACATACTGCAAAAAGCAACCCAGGAGTTTTTTAAAGCAAAGAAGTGGAATATTCTGCAATGGCCGAGCCAATCACCTCTCAACCTGAGCATACATTGCACTTGCTGAAGACAAAACTTAAGGCAGAAAGACCCACAAACAAGCAACAACTGAAAGCTGCAGTAAAGGCCTGGCAAAGCATCACAATGGCAGAAACCCAGCGTTTGGGGATGTCAGTGCATTCCAGACTTCAAGCAGTCATACTCAAAAAAGTATTAAAATTAACATTTTATTTATGATTGTGTTAATTTGTCGAATTACATTTGAGCCCCTGAAATAAGGGGACTGTGTATGAAAATGGTTGCAATTCCTAAACGTTTCATACAATATTTTTGTTCCACCCATTGAATTAAAGATGAATCTGCACTTTAATTGCATCTTGGTTATTTCATTTAAAATCCATTGTGGTGGTGTACAGAGACAGAATTATGAAAATTGTGTCAGTGTCCAATTATTTCCGGACTTAACTGTACATCTCAGACTCTACAGGCCTCAGTTATGTTAAATCTTAAAGTTCATGGCAGTATGGAAGGGATGCCAGGAGAGAGCCTCTTCTCTCTAAAAAGAAAATGGCAGAATGGCTTAGTTTTGCAAAGTTGCATATGGATAAACCACAAGACAAGACCAAAGTGGAGATGTTTGGCCATAATGCACAGTGCCACATTTAGCAAAAAACACACACATCATATTAGCAAAAACACTTCATGGGGTCTATTTAACAAGGGCCGAATGTCCACCTGTTCCCCTTGTTTCCACGTGAGCCTTCAGGCTCACCGGAAACAGGAGTTAAGAAGCAGTCTTAAGACCGCTGCTCCTAAACTCATACGCCGCCTCTGAGGCGGCGTATAGCAATCCACCCGATCATGTACGATCAGACTGATTGACACCCCCTGCTAGCGGCCGCAAATCTGCAGGGGGCAGTATTGCACCAGCAGTTCACAAGAACTGCTGGTGCAATGATAAATGCTGACAGCATATGCTGTCAGCATTTATCGATGTGTGGCGGACATGGTTCACTATAGCGGATCATGTCTGTCCGCACATATATAAATAGACCCCCATATCTCAAGCACGGTGGTGGAGGGGTGATGATTTGGGCTTGTTTTGCAGCCACAGGACCTTGGCACCTTGCAGTCATTGAGTCGACCATTAACTCATGAACTCCTTGGTATACCATAGTCTATAGTATCTCCCTCAATAACCATACATAGTGAGCAAGTATTTTCATTCATTAACTATCAATATACTGAACCCTCAGCACTCACAAATGTCACAGCAGCTCATGGAGCAAATGGCATTTTTAAATTAAACTATCCAAAGCTAGGTTATTCTGCACTAAGCTTTGACATATGTTAATTTTAAAATGTTTTTCCATACTGCTGCTGCTCCTCCTAGATTCTCTTCTGTTGTGAGGAGGTTATAGGGTGTGTGGAACTCAGAATGCATGAACAGATACACAGAACAATGAAAGTCTTTTTAAAAGCTTTACTGCTTGATAAGCAAATGAAAAGTTGGTAGTTCAAATTGAAGATCACATAAACAGCAAGTTTGAACATAGGCCCAGTTGAGCTTAAATTAATCCCATTAAAATTGGTGACCCATTTAACATGAGCAATCATATCCCTGAATTATGTTTCTAGCCAGAAATGTATCCAAACCATTTTTAAATATATCTAAGGTATTGGCATTCATTACATCTACTACTACTGGTAAGTGAGTTCCACAATTTTATTCCTCTTACACAGTGAAAAAAAGTTTCTGCTGCAAGAGATTAAATCTCCTTTCCTACAGCCTTAAATTGTGTCCTCTTGTCACAAACTATTTTCTTTAAATAAACGGAGCTTCTGCCATCTCTGTATATGGTGGGCCTTGAATATATTCATATAAAGTAATGTCACTTCTCAAGAGCCTTTTTTCTAGAGAAAACAGACCAAGTTTGGCTAGCATCTCAACATAGCTCAAATTCTCTATTCTCTTTATTAGCTTTGTGGCCCTTCTCCAAACTTTTTCTAAGTTTGCAATGTCTTTTTTTGAGATCGGTCCCCAGAACTGCACTCCATAATCAAGGTGAGGTCTTACCAGACACTACACTACAGTCCAATACAAAGTTCTGAATATTTAAGTAGGTTATAGTAACAAGTCCAATGAACAAAAATGCAGTAAACAGTGGGGCTGTCATAGAATACCTGGTAGGTACAGTAGGCAAAGCTGGTGAGAGGGAAGAAGACACAGGATACCCAGCAGGCATAGGATACCCAGCACAGCCCGAGTACTGTTGGTGAAACTGTCATGGGGTATAAGATAAGAACAGCTTCAGGAACAAGATGAGCATACGCAGGTATCAGACAAGTCAGTAGGTACAGTAGATACAGCTGATTTGAGGAAGGCTGTTGCTGATATAGTACATATAGGATTTTAAGCAGGCCCATGATACCTAGTGGGTACTGTTGGTGAGACTGTGACAGGATAACAGATAGGTACAGCGGGCACAGCTAATTTAACTCTTTCCGGTCCCATGTCAGAATATATCCGACAAAGGGTTTTACCGCTTTCGGTCTAATAACGGATATATTCCGACATGACTTTTTGCTTTGAATTGCACAGCTAAATAGCGACATCTAGCGATTACTTGCTGGACTTGCTATTTAGCTGTGCAAATAGTATGGTAACGGCGTGGAAAGCTGATGCTACCGGAACCAAACAGGCAGGCTTCCTGGAATCATTACTTGGGACTCTCCACTCCCATTATCAGAGGCAAGATGACAAGATGCTGCCAGTGTCTCCTTCATGGAGCTTATAAAAATTGCAGCATGTACTTTCGGATATACAAAAATGTTAAGAAAGTTACACTTTAAAATTTTCTATACTGGTCTAAAGTGTAACGATTTCAACGATTTTGTATATCTGAAAGTACATGCTGCAATTTTCTATTCAAGCATTTTTTGTAATTCTCTTCTCAAATGGACATAAAGCTATAATTTCAGATAAAAAAACAAGTATGGTGTAAAAATAAAAATAAGACTTGCTGGGGCACTATGTAAAAATTAAAAGGACTGGAAAGGGTTATGGGAGGCTGTCACTGATATAGTAGATGCAGGTTTTTCATCAGTCACTGTTGGTGAGACTGTTATGGGATACAAGATAGCTACAGCTTCAGGAACAAGATGAGTATACACAGGTATCAAGCAAGTCTGCTTGACTTTCAAGAACCAGGTGAGCATATGCAGGTACCAGGTAAGTATGCTTGGTCTCTGGAACATGCTTAACATATGCAGGTACAAGGTAAATATGGTTGAGTCTCTGGTACAATATGAAGATATGCAGGTATCAGTTAAGTATGATTGGTGTCTGGAACAAGGTGAGCATATGCAGGTACAAGGTAAGTGTGCTTGGTCTCTGGAACAAAGCAAGCATATGCTGGTACAAAGTAAGTATGCTTGGTGTCACTGGAACGATGTGAGCATACAGAGGTTCAAGGTAATTATGCTTGGACTCTGGTACAAGGTGATCAAACGCAGGTACAAGGTAAGTATGCTTGGGTCTCTGGAACAAGTTGAGCATACTGTCAGGATGCCAGGAATCAGACAGACGAGAAGTGCAAAAACAATCACACCTTTATTAATAGCAAAAAATAATAAAAAAAAGTCCACAAGTCAAATAGCAAGCCAGGGATCAAAACCAGAGCTGGAAGTCAGACAAGCCGAGTCAGGAGCCAAAGCGAATAGTCAGACGAGCCGAGTCAGGAGCCAAAGCGTACTCGCTTAGTCAGATGAGCCGGAATAGGAACAAGGTGAACAACAGAGTCAGGAACAAGCCAGGGATCAGGAACCAGGAGAGACGTCAGACAGCCAGGTTAACACAGGAGCTCTCACAAACAGGTCTGAGACAATGCAAGGGCAAAGCATACTGAACAGAGGCCCTATAAATAATAAGTGATGACATCACAATTCTGAGACTGCATCCTGTCTCACACGGATGATGTACACCAGTCTGGCCATAAAAGGAAGTGCAGGAAATGTCCGCGGGAGGACAAAAGGCTTATTGGGGAAACGGGCATGGAAGGCACGGAGGAGGGCGGGAGCATGAACATCAGAGGAGGGAACCCATGAACGCTCCTCTGGACTGTAGCCCCTCCAGTGAACCAAATACTGTATGTGGCCCCTGGACATATGAGAGTCAATAATGCTGCTGACCTCATACTCCTCATGGTTGTCAACAAAGATAGATCGGGGACGAGGCAACACAGTGGTAAACTGATTACAAACCTATGGTTTCTAGAGGGAGACATGAAAATTTCTAGAGGGAGACATGAAAAACATTGGAAATGTGCATTGCAGGAGGAAGGTCAAGAGCATAGGCCACAGGATTGACCCGTCTGAGTATTCGAAAAGGACCAAAGTAACGGGGAGCCAGTTTATTGGAAGGCACATGAAGGTTCAAGTTGCGGGAGGACAGCCAAACTCTCTCACCAACCTGGTAGGAAGGTGCGGGCAGATGCCTACAGTCAGCCTGGAACGTTTGGCGCTGCATAGAACGATGAAGGCAATACTAAATCTACAACCACATGGAACGAAGTTGCCGGAGATGCTCCTCCAAAGCCAGAATACCCTGAGACATGAATGAATCGGGCAACAAGGATGGTTGAAACCCATAATTCGCCATGAACGGGGATAACTTGGAGAAAGCATTAATAGCACTATTATGAGCAAGCTCTGCCCAAGGTAACAGTTCAGACCAATTATTGTGGTGATCTGAGACATAACAATGGAGGAACTGTTCCAGAGCTTGATTAGACTGTTCCGCAGCCCCATTGGATTGAGGGTGATATGCAGAGGAGAAGGAAAGCTGAATCCCCATTTGAGCACAAAAGGAACGCCAAAACCTGGAGATAAACTGGCTACTCCGGTCCGACACTATCTCCTTGAGTAACCCATGTAAAAGGAAGACCTCCTGAGCGGTAGGCAAATTCTTCAAGGGAATGCAATGTGACATTTTAGAAAAATGGTCAACCACCATAAGGATAACAGTATTGCCAGTGAAAACAGGGAGCTCAACAATTAATTCCATGGAAAGATGTGTCCAAGGACACTCACCATTAGCAATAGGTTGAAGAAGACCCACATGAAGACGTTGAGGAGTCTTATTCTGTGCACAAACTGAGCAGGAGGCAACATACACAGCAACATCAGAACGAAGACCTGGCCACCAGAATTGTTGAGTGACAGAGCAAATCATTTCGTTCTTGCCTGGGTGACCTGTGGCTTTAGGATAGTGGTAAGTGTGCAAAAGTTTACTTCGAAGATTCTCAGGAGCAAAACACTTACCACTAGGTTTCTCAGGAGGTGCATTGGTTTGTGCAGCCAGGATCTCCTCCCCCAAGAGAGAAGTCAAATTAGTACGTATGGTAGCCAAAATATGGTCAGGAGGTATAACAGGAGTAGGTACAGACTCCTCCTTGGACAGAGGCGAAAATTGTCGAGAGAGGGCATCAGCTCTAACATTCCTACTACCAGGCAGGTAGGAGACCACATAATTAAACCAAGACAAAAATAGCGCCCATCTGGCCTGTCAGGGCGACAAACGTTTTGCTTCAGATAGATAAGTGAAATTCTTGTGGTCAGTAAAAATGAGCACTGGCACGCTAGTACCCTCGAGAAGATGCCTCCATTCCTTAAGTGCCAAAATTATGGCCAGTAATTCCCTGTCGCCAATTTCATAATTGCACTCCGCAGGAGACAATTTCTTAGAGAAGAAACCACACAGATGCAAGGAACCGTCAGGCGTAGGACGTTGAGACAAGAGGGCACCTACTCCAGTCTCAGACGCATCGACCTCAAGAACGAAAGGCAGGACAGGGTTAGGATGAGCCAGAACTGGAGCGGCAGCAAAGGCATTATTAAGACTATGAAAGGCCTTAATTGCAGCAGGTGACCAATAGAGTGGATCATTCTCTTTACGGGTCATGACTGTGATAGGTTTGACCAAGGAAAAAAAGTTTTTAATAAACTTTCTATAGTAATTGGCGAACCCCAAAAAACGTTGAAAAGACCGAAGACCAACTGGGCGAGGCCACTGCAGAACTGCAGATAACTTGTCAGGATCCATGGAGAACCCTGCAACGGAGATAACATAACCTAGGAAGGTCACTTGAGTCTGATGGAACTCACATTTCTCGAGTTCACAAAACAGTCTGTTCTCACGTAGTCTCTGAAGAACCCGTGTAACATCAGAACGATGAGCCTCAAGTGTGGGTGAGTGTATGAGGATGTTGTCTAAGTACACCACAACACACTGTTGCAACATATCTGGTAGGACATCATTAATAAATTCCTGGAACACAGTAGGAGCATTACATAGGCCAAAGGGCATTACAAGATACTCATAATGCCCGCTCCTGGTGTTAAATGCTTTTCTCCATTCGTGGCCCTCCTTGATCCTAATGAGATTGTACGCTCCTCTCAAATCAAGTTTAGTAAAGACTGTAGCTCCCTTGAGGCGGTCAAAGAGTTCTGTAATGAGAGGAATAGGGTAAGCATTCTAAATGGTAAGACAATTAAGACCCCTATAATCGATGCATGGTCTTAACTCGCCACCCTTTTTCTTCCCAAAGAAGACGCCAGCCCCTGCAGGAGAAGAGGATTTGCAGATGATCCCCCACGACAGAGCATCGGCAACATACTCCTCCATAGCACAATTCTCTGCAACAGACAGAGGGTAAACCCGGCCCCGAGGAGGAATGGCTCCGGGTTGCAGGTCTATGACACAATCTTAAAACCGGTGAGGAGGCAACGTACCAGCACGCACCTTGTCAAAAACGTCTAGGAACTCTCGGTACTCCTCTGGCAATTGAGATACCAAAGAAGTGCACAAGACTTTAACTGGTTTCCGAAGACAAGTGGAAATACATTGCGGAGACCACAACAAAATTTCGGACCTGCGCCAGTCGAGACAGGGATTGTGCTTTTGGAGCCAGGGATAACCCAGAACAACCGGAAAATGCGGAGAGTTAATCACCTGGAACTTGAGGATTTCAAAATGGAGAGCCCCAACAGCCGTGGATAATGGAGCAGTTTTGTGAGTAACGAGTTCGGGCTGAAGGGGCCTGCCATCAATGGCCTCAATAGCAAGCGGAATGGACCGAGGCAAAACAGGAATGGAGTGCTTTGATACAAAAGCACTGTCAATGAAATAGACCACAGCACTAGAGTCAACAAGAGCCTGGGTGACTATGGAGGAGTCCACCCAGGAAAGGACAACCATGACCAAAGGTTTCTCCTTTAGCGGTTCTGACGACAAGGATAAACCACCCAAGGTCTGCCCCCGACAGGACCTTAGGTATGAGCATTTCCCGGCCGTGTAGGATAAGACTTCAAAAGGTGGCAGTGTAACCCACAATAGAGGCAGAGCCCCTCCCTCCTCCTAAAGGCCCTATCCGCCGTGGAGAGACACGTGAATCCCAACTGCATCGGCTCAGCAGTACCTGGTGACTCGGGACCAGGAGGCATGGGAGGAGAGGGAAGCATGGGTGGGAACAAACACGTAGGAGACAACAGAAAAGGAGGCTTCCGCAAGCGCTCCTTGAAAGAGTCTGATGTCAATTAGGATCAAAAAAGACACCAATGCCTCAAGATCCTCTGGTAAATGTCTGGCAGCAACTTCCTCTTTAATCGCATCAGAGAGCCCATGAAAAAAGGCGGCAACAAGGGCTTCATTGTTCCAACCTACCTCTGCAGCAAGCGTACAGAACTCAATGGAATACTGAGCAACAGATCTTGTACCTTGCTGAATGGACATGAGTCTTTTAGCAGCAGAGGAGGAGCGAGCCGAAACATCAAATACCGTTCGAAAGGAGGCCACAAATTCAAGATAATTTGAAATCACAGGTTTATTAGTCTCCCACAAGGGATTAGCCCAGGCAAGAGCTGTGTCAGAGAGTAACGAGATGAGAAATTCCACCTTAGCTCTGTCAGAGGGAAACGCCTGAGGTGACATCTCAAAGTAAATGCCCACCTGGTTCAAAAACCCTCTGCACTGATTAGGATCGTCTCCATATCGCTGAGGTAGAGGTACAGAACCGGACATGCTCCTGGTAGGACTAGGTGCAGCAGCAGAAACAGGAGCAGCCATAACTTGCGGGACACTTTGGCCCAAATGTGCAGAGCGAGTCAGCAGGGTTTGCAGGGCTAGTGTAAATTGATCCAAGCGGTGATCCTGTTCATCCATCCTGGAAATTATGGCAGGTAAAGGTGGATCATTAGCACCATCAGTATACGTGGCCCTTGCGTAATGTCAGGATGCCAGGAATCAGACCGAGACGAGAAGTGCAAAAATAATCACACCTTTAATAATAGCAAAAAATAATAAAAAAGTCCACAAGTCAAATAACAAGCCAGGAATCAAAACCAGAGCTGGTAGTCAGCTGAGCCGAGTCAGGAACCAAAGCAAGCCAGGGAACAGGAACCAAGAGGGACGTCAGACAGCCAGGTAATATACAGGAGCTCTCGCAAACAGATCTGAGACAACGCAAGGGCAAAGCATACTGAACAGAGGCCCTTTAAATAATAAGTGACTGCATCCTGTCTCACACGGATGATGTACACCAGTCTGGCCATAAAAGGAAGTGCAGCAAATGAGCAGCATCACACACTATGCACCAGAGTCAGCAAGAGAGGTGAGTAAAATGGCTGCCAGCAGCACATGGCAAACAAAACAGGGAAAAAACTCTGACACATACAAAGGTATCAGGTAAGTAACTTTGGCTTTCAGTAACCAGGAGCAAGGTAGCAAGGCAATAACTAAGCCCAGAATGATGAGCAGAGTGAGCTTTTATAGGAACTCCCACACCTGTCATATACCAGTATCCCTTTTATCCCTACATATACACACACACACACACACACATATATATATATATATATATATATATATATATATATATATATATATATATATATATATATATGTTCACACACACATACAGAGAGAAGCACACTCACAGGGATGAACAACCAGCCCAATACCATTGTTAGCCTGTTCTATGGTGATTTAGCACATGGGTGCAGCTTCTTTTAAGCCCAGTAATGCTTTTCACAGAGTAGAAATTTACTGTAGTATATCAGTCTGATCCCGCCTATTTACGGTCAGTCCCGCTCCGAAATACCAGGCAATTCCTCTCTGAACAAGGAACAACCCCAGATGATCATTTTGGCCTTCATTGGGCCTCGTCAGTGAGGTGTAGCCATGTTCCTCTATGAACACTGAGCAAGGAGTCCACGTCTGGTTGCCTCTTTTTCCCATAGGGAGACTAAATACATACAGACAGAAGCGCACTCACAGGAACGAACAACCAGCTCATTACCAATTTGAGCCTGTTCTATGGCGATTTACCACCTGGGTGCAGCTTCTTTTTAGCCCAGTAATGCTTTTCACAGAGTAGAACTTTCCTGTAGTATTGAACAACAATACTATTTCAAGTGTAATGCACCAGTCAGTATTCATCACATCAAGTTTACCTTTAAATACAAGCACCTCCCAGTTCCACCTTTTGCCTATATCAGCTCTCTCTAAGCAAGCCTAATTGCTTGAAGTTTGCAAGTTTGTTTGTGCATCTGAACACTCTAGCTAATGGCTCTTGTTTTGGAGTTCTGAGTTGTGGCATTTATCTAACCTCTGTTGCAATCAATCTGCAAAGAGGCTCCTTCTTCTGTTTGTGGACACTATCGCCTAGATTTAGAGTTTTGTGGCCAAAGGGGTGCGTTAGCTACGCGTGTTTTTTTTCCCCCGCACCTTTTAAATAACGCTGGTATTTAGTGTTCTCTGAAGGGCTGCGTTAGGCTCCAAAAAGGGAGCGTACAGGCATATTTACCGCCACTTCAACTCTCAATACCAGCGTTGCTTACGGTAGCGGCTAGCTTGAAAAACGTGCTCGTGCACAGTTCCCCCATAGGAAACAATGGGGCAGTTTGGGCTGAAAAAAAACCTAACACCTGCAAAAAAGCAGCGTTCAGCTCCTAACGCAGCCCCATTGTTTCTTATGGGGAAACACTTTCTAAGTCTGCACCTAACACTCTAACATGTACCCCGAGTCTAAACACCCCTAACCTTACACTTATTAACCCCTAATCTGCCGTTCCGGACACCACCGCAACCTACATTATACCTATGTACCCCTAATCTGCTGCCCCTAACATCGCCAACACCTATATTATATTTATTAACCCTTAATCTGCCCCCCCCCCCACGTCGCCGCTACCTTTCCTACACTTATTAACCCCTAATCTGCTGACCGGACCTCGCCGCCACCATAATAAATGTATTAACACCTAAACCGCCTCACTTCCGCCTCGCAAACCCTATAATAAATTTTATTAATCCCTAATCTGCCCTCCCTAACATCTGCGACACCTAACTTCAAGTATTAACCCCTAATCTGCCGACCGGACCTCGCCGCTACTCTAATAAATGTATTAACCCCTAAAGCTAAGTCTAACCCTAACACTCCCCCTAAGTTAAATATAATTTTATTCTAACTAAATAAATTATTTCTTATTAAAAAAATTAATCCTATTTAAAGCTAAATACTTACCTGTAAAATAAACCCTAATATATCTACAATATAAATAATAATTACATTGTAGCTATTTTAGGATTTATATTTATTTTACAGGCAACTTTGTATTTATTTTAACCAGGTACAATAGCTATTAAATAGTGAGCTACGACTACGGCACCTGCCGAAACGCGTCAGCATTAGGGTACGTGGGGAACCACTACTCCACCTTGCCCTAGAGGTTTACAGCTTTTTCTTGTGTGTCTCCTGCTGTCTTTTAACACTTTGAATAAAGGACGCTTTGTTATTTGAAAATTATCCGGTGCCTCTACTTGCCTTTTTTTGCTACTATTTAATAGCTACCTAGTTAAAATAATTACAAAATTACCTGTAAAATAAATCCTAACCTAAGTTACAATTAAACCTAACACTACACTATCAATAAATTAATTAACTAAACTACCTACAATTACCTACAATTAAATCAAATAAAATAAATTACAAAAAAAAGATTACAAGAATTTTAAACTAATTACACCTACTCTAAGCCCCCTAAAAAAAATAACAAAGCCCCCCAAAATAAAAAAATGCCCTACCCTATTCTAAAATAAAAAGTTAACAGCTCTATTACCTTACCAGCCCTTAAAAGGGCTTTTTGCGGGGCATGCCCCAAAGAAATCAGCTCTTTTGCCTGTAAAAAAAACCCATACAATACCCCCCCAACATTACAACCCACCACCCACATACCCCTAATCTAACCCACCTAAACCCCCCTTAAAAAACTTAACACTAAGCCCCTGAAGATCTTCCTACCTTGTCTTCACCCAGCCGGGTACCATCCGATCCGTCCAGAGGAGGGTCCGAGGTCTTCATCCTAATCGGCCAGAAGAGGTAATCCAGAGGGTCTGAAGTCTTCATCCTATCCGGCCAGAAGAGGTCCTCCAGAGGATCGGAAGTCTTCATCCAGGCGGCATCTTCTATCTTCTTCCATCCGGAGCGGAGAGGGTCCATCTTGAAGCAGCCGGCGCGGATCCATCCTCTTCTAACGACGTCCTAACAGCAAATGAAGGTTCCTTTAAATGACGTCATCCAAGATGGCGTCCCTCGAATTCCGATTGGCTGATAGGATTCTATCAGCCAATCGGAATTAAGGTAGGAAAAATCTGATTGGCTGATTGAATCAGCCAATCAGATTCAAGTTCAATCCGATTGGCTGATCCAATTAGCCATTCAGATTGAGCTTGCATTCTATTGGCTGATCAGAACAGCCAATAGAGTGCAAGCTCAATCTGATTGGCTGATTGGATCAGCCAATCGGATTGAACTTGAATCTGATTGGCTGATTCAATCAGCCAATCAGATTTTTCTTACCTTAATTCCGATTGGCTGATAGAATCCTATCAGCCAATCGGAATTCGAGGGACGCCATCTTGGATGACGTCATTTAAAGGAACCTTCATTCGCTGTTAGGACATCGTTAGAAGAGGATGGATCCGTGCCAGCTGCTTCAAGATGGACCCGCTCCGCTTCGGATTGAAGAAGATAGAAGATGCCGTCTGGATGAAGACTTCCGACCCTCTGGAGGACCTCTTCCGGCCGGATAGGATGAAGACTTCGGACCCTCTGGAGGACTTCTTCTGGCTGGATAGGATGAAGACTTCAGACCCTCTTCTGGACGGATCGGATGGTACCCGGCTGGGTGAAGACAAGGTAGGAAGATCTTCAGGGGCTTAGTGTTAGGTTTTTTAAGGGGGGTTTAAGTGGGTTAGATTAGGGGTATGTGGGTGGTGGGTTGTAATGTTGGGGGGTATTGTATGTTTTTTTTTAAAGGCAAAAGAGCTGATTTCTTTGGCGCATGCCCCGCAAAAAGCCCTTTTAAGGG
Organism: Bombina bombina; assembly: GCF_027579735.1. Taxonomy (NCBI): domain Eukaryota; kingdom Metazoa; phylum Chordata; class Amphibia; order Anura; family Bombinatoridae; genus Bombina; species Bombina bombina. The sequence goes on from NC_069502.1 coordinate 775,464,389, forward strand.
CTGGTAAGGTAATAGAGCTGTTAACTTTTTATTTTAGAATAGGGTAGGGCAATTTTTTATTTTGGGGGGCTTTGTTATTTTTTTAGGGGACTTAGAGTAGGTGTAATTAGTTTAAAATTCTTGTAATCTTTTTTTATTTTTTGTAATTTAGTGTTTGTTTTTTTGTAATTTAGTTTAGTTGATTTAATTGTAGGTAGTTTAGTTAATTAATGTATTGATAGTGTAGTGTTAGGTTTAATTGTAACTTAGGTTAGGATTTATTTTACAGGTAATTTTGTAATTATTTTAACTAGGTAGCTATTAAATAGTTATTAACTATTTAATAGCTATTGTACCTGGTTAAAATAAATACAAAGTTGCCTGTAAAATAAATATAAATCCTAAAATAGCTACAATGTAATTATTATTTATATTGTAGCTATATTAGGGTTTATTTTACAGGTAAGTATTTAGCTTTAAATAGGATTCATTTTTTAATAAGAAATAATTTATTTAGTTAGAATAAAATTATATTTAATTTAGGGGGGTGTTAGGGTTAGACTTAGCTTTAGAGGTTAATACATTTATTAGAGTAGCGGCGAGGTCCGGTTGGCAGATTAGGGGTTAATACTTGAAGTTAGGTGTTGCAGATGTTAGGGACGGCAGTTTAGGGGTTAATAAAATTTATTATAGGGTTTGCAAGGCAGGAGTGAGGCGGTTTAGGGGTTAATACAATTATTAGAGTAGCGGTGAGGTCCGGTCGGCAGACTAGGGGTTAATAAGTGTAGGTAGGTAGCGGCGACGTTGGGGAGGCAGATTAGGGGTTAATAAATATTATGTAGGTGTCAGCGGTGTTAGGGGCAGCAGATTAGGGGTTTATAGGGATAATGTAGGTGGCGGCGGTGTCCGGTCGGCGGATTAGGGGTTAAAAAAATGTATTAGAGTGGCGGCGATGTGGGGGGACCTCGGTTTAGGGGTACATAGGTAGTTTATGGGTGTTAGTGTACTTTAGAGCACAGTAGTTAAGAGCTTTATAAACCGGCGTTAGCCTATAAAGCTCTTAACTCCTGACTTTTTTCTGCGGCTGGAGTCTTGTCGGTAGAGGCTCTACCGCTCACTTCAGCCAAGACTCTAAATACCAGCGTTAGGAAGATCCCATTGAAAAGATAGGATACGCAATTGGCATAAGAGGATCTGCGGTATGGAAAAGTCGCGGCTGGAAAGTGAGCGTTAGACCCTTTCCTGACTGATTCTAAATACCAGCGGGCGGTAAAAAGCAGCGTTAGGACCCCTTAACGCTGGTTTTGACGGCTAACGCAGAACTCTAAATCTAGGCATATCTGTTTTTGAGCTTTTCAGCTCCCGCTGCCTAATTGTTATCCTGCATGCCTGTGAAGGATTACACTCTCACTACCTGTCAGCTGTTTGCAGCGTCATCTCTCCCTCAGTGCAGGTATCTTTTCAGCGTGGCAGCCGATTCCTCTCTAAGGCATCCTGACTTCTCAGCAGTTCTGGTAATCACTCTAAGCTTACACAGTCTCAGCTCTCGCTACTGTATTTGGATTCATCCTCATTCATTTTGTGAACTCTGCTTTCCACCATCACAGTCTGTATTTTCATATACTTCTTGCTGGGTAACAAAACTTGCCATTTGCTCTCTGAATGTTATATATACAAGGCTGTACTATATTATAGTTGGGATTCCACTCCACCTTTTACCTAATACCTGGGAAATCCTACTCAGTTAACACACCCCTATTTAAGGAATCTCTCCACCTTAAACAGGTGCTTAGTTATCATGTATTCATACTAGGAAAACTATGCCAGAGTTTTTGTCTACAAAAAGTTAGTTTATTATCCTCTGAGGATTTTCTGCTTTTCTGGATTTATCACGCTACAATCAGTTCCTGGATTCCTGCACTTTCTTGTGAACCTCTCCAGTTTCGCTAAAAGGAAAGACAAAGCTGCAAAGCACTTCAGAGTTTTACCTGCGGATTTAACATCTATCAAATAAGGAGCTGCAAGTTACCTTTACGTAGAAGTAATCTTTACCAGAAGTACAAACAGCCTGTAATTCAAGAAATCTACAAACAGGTTCCAAACTGAGAACTCCGTTCACGGAGGTAAGCCACACACCCCTCCCGGGCAGCGTTCACACACAGAAGCTGCTTGCTGATTCAGCACACTGCACAGAAGGGTAGGAGCTGCGCACCTGTGATTTTACGTGTTACAAACAGTCTTCCACTTCTGACACATTCTCATACAGCTTATAGCTGCATCGTTTGTCGGTAACAAGTTACTGAATCATATCTAACAAGCTAAGCTCAATTCAGCTAATACAAAGGCCAACATTACTTTCTTGCAGTACTACAGGAAACAAATATAGAACTCTAACGTATCTGAGCTATATACCTTACATTGCTGCATTTACTCAAGGATAATTGTCCTCTTCCTGTATTCCACAAAGAGTACCATTTTACTACTCACTTGCTACTTTTCATAAGTGTAGCAAAGGAAAGTACTTCATCATTCAATTGATAAAATTTCACTATATTCCTCTGGACTTGTCTTCCATATTTGTTCAGAACTTAAAGTGATACACACCCATATAAAAATTCTTAGGTTTGCAGTTGTGATCCAGTGTGTTTATAAGTTTAGCAGTGACACATAAATACTATCAAATTATGTTGTCTTAAGTAGCACCTTGTTGCTGTTACATTTTGACATTCCTTCCTCATTTACAGTGATACTAACGCTTATTAAAGGGACACTAAACCCAAAAATTGTCTTTCATGATTCAAGTAGAGAATCCAATTTTAAACAACATTCAAATTTACTTCTATTTTCTAATTTGCTTCATGCTTTAGATATGCTTTGTTGAAGAAATAGCAATGCATATGAATGAGCCAATCACATCTATGTGCAGCAACCAATCAGCAGCTACTGAGCCTATCTAGATATGCTTTTCAGCAATGTAAATCAAGAGAATGACGCAAACTAGAAAGTGGTTTAAAATTATATGCTCTTTCTAAATCATGAAAGAAAAAATATGGGTTTCATGACCCTTTTAATAGTGATTCAGTTGAGCTTAACTTCGTGTTCAGCTGTTGCTTTTGTTAGCCACAAACATTATAGAATCCAGTCAACTAACTGAGTAATCTCTGTTAAGTGTTGCAGCACCTTTTGGTTTCAGCGCACTTGGCTTACTACACCTTCAAGTCAGCATGGGAGTGAAAGCCAGAACAGGGTTTTGAAGAGCATGCCATCTAAGTCTAGGGGGAAAGGGAGTTAGCTCAGCCACGCTATCCAACCTCCAGATGTAAACACGCCTGGAGAGTTCACTCGGGTGAAAACTTTTACTTTCAACATGACATATAAGTGCAAGAATAGGAGTGCTATGGATTTTACTTGAGCGGTGTAAACAATATTGCTAATATTTTTGCTCTTCGCTTGTTATTTATGCTGCCATTTTAAAGCCTAAGTTTTGCAGATATAAGGAAACTTGCTGCACATGTGCAAACACTTCAGCACTGGAATGCAGTCAAAGCTAGATTTCAATATGGCAACACTCATGACTAGACAGAGGTGGGGAATAACCTTAGTGCTATGCTTATAAAATGTATTTAGTGTTTAATGTCCCTTTAATGATTTCTATTTATGTATATCATATAATCAATAACCTTACCAGATCCTGTACTAATAAGTGGACCATTGTCAGATAACTGCTGATATTTTATTAAAGGAATGTGCAAAGCAAGATTTTGAATTAGTGAGATTAGTTTAAAAACAAATCATATCAATGCATGCTAAAATGGAACAGAACATGCTATAGGAATATAATTATAAAAACCTTTGAGATTTTCACAGTTGTCTTGTGTTTGATGAGCCTATTCATGTAAAGATATAAAAACAAGAAAACAACTTTATATATATTTATATACACACAGTATATACAGTATATAAAACATAATTTATGCTTACCTGATAAATGTATTTATTTCCGGATATGGTGAGTCCACGGAATCATCAATTACTAGTGGGAATATCACTCCTGGCCAGCAGGAGGAGGCAAAGAGCGCCACAGCAAAGTTGCTATATATGTCACTTTCCTTACCCATAACCTCCAATCATTCAGCCGAAGGGAAAATGGAAAAAGAAGATAACACAAAGACGTAGAAGTGCCTGAGGTTTTAGTTAAAAATAACTGCCTTAAAATAAAGGTAAGCATAAATTATGTTTTCTTTCCTAAGATATGGTGAGTCCACGAAATCATCAATTACTAGTGGGAACCAATACCCAAGCTAGAGGACACTGATTAGGGAGGGACAAGACAGGTAACCTCTGAAGGCACCACTGCATGAAGAACCTTTCTCCCAAAAGAAGCCTCAGCTAAGACAAAAATATCAAATTTGGAAAATTTGGAAAAAGTATGCAGAGGACCAAGTTGCAGCCTTGCAAATCTGTTCTACAGAAACTTTCACTTGAAAGCCCAAGAAGAATGGACAGCCCTAGTAAAATGAGCTGAAATTCTCTCAGGAGGCTGCTGTCCAGCAGTCTCATAAACCAAAAGCATTATACTACTCAACCAAAGAGAAAGAGAAGTAGATGAAGCTTTCTGACCTTTATGTTTCCTAGAGAAACAAACAGCAAACTGGCGACAATCCTTAGTCGCCTGTAGATAGAAACTAAAAGCATGCACATCATCAAAGTTGTGCAACAAACGTTCCTTATGAGAAGAAAGATAAGGACACAGAGAAGGAACAACAATTTTCTGATTAATATATCTATCCGAAACCACTTAGGAAGAAAACCTAACTAGTATGAATAACCACCTTAACTGCATGAAAGATAAGGCGAATCACACTGCAAAACTGAGAGCTCCGAGACTCTCCAAGCACAAAAGATAGCAATGAGAAACAAAACCTTCTAAGATAACAACTTAATATCTATGGAAAGGAAATGCTCAAACAGAGCCTACTGCAAAACTTTAAGAACAAGGGTAAAACCCTAAGGGGGAGAAACCGACTTAAACACAGGTCTGATGTAGACCAGTGCCTGACAAAAAGATTGCACATCTGGCACGTGCACCAGATGCTTATGTAGCAAAAGACACAATGCAGAAAACTGACTGACAAACCCTTCTCCAGACCACCCTGGAGAAAGGATAAAAAATTTCAGAAAACCCCCCGCTTAGACAAAACTAAGCGTCCAATCTTCAAGAAGTCAGCTTTAGAGATTTAGATGAAGGAAAAGAATCAGAAGTCCTTCCTCAGAGGTAGTCTCCAAGGTGGAGAGACGACATTTCTACTAGGTTTGCATACCAGATCCTGCGAGGCCATGCCGGGGCTAATAAAATCACCTCCGCTCTCACCTGAAAATATGAGTAATGACTCGTGGAAAGAGAACAAACAGAGGAAAAAGGTACCAAGAAAAACATCAGAACATCTATCAGGACGGTTCTGCGGATCACATTACCATAAACCATACCTTCAAAACTTGGTGTTCTGCCGAAATGCCCACAGAAACCAACTCCTGAAACCTCCATGTGAGGGTCTACCTAGAGAACACTTCTGGATGGAAATGCTCACTCATGAATTATCAGTTTGTTTAGATGTCCGACTCCCAATTGTCTACCCCTGGAAAGTGGATGACCGACAGCAAATGTGAGCTTCCTCCCACTAAACAATCCAAGTCACCTCCTACATGGCTAAGGAACCCCTAGTTCCTCCCTAATGGTTGATATAAACCCTTGAGGTGATATTGTCCGACTGGAAACCAAGCTAGGGACAACTGAGGTCAAGTCATCAGAGCATTGTGAATTGCTCTTAACTCCAAGATGGTTAAAGAGGAGAGCAGACACTTCTGAGTCTATAATCCTTAAACAAGACCCAGACAGCTCACCAGCCCAGCAGGTTGGCATCCATGGTCACATCACCCAGAAATATCTCCAGAAGCACGCGCCCAGAGATAGATACTCCTGAAAAAATACTACGGAAGAAAACTCTTGTCATCTGATCTAAATCTATCCTTTAAGACAGATCCAAAATTTCTCCATGTCATGGAAAATAGCAAAAGGAATGATGTCCATGGAATACCATCAGACCAATTCCCTCCATACACAGGGTCACAGAAAGTGAAGAAATATCAACTGCAGCTAAATTCAAACTCCCAACCTCCTGGTTGTAAATGACTAAGCTATCCACTGGCCACTAAAGCTTACTGTTGGCTAGACAGAAGACTGCAGAGTGGGGAAAAGGAATACATCCTTGATTTTCTGACCTCTGAAAGACATCTCCTAGATAAAGAATCAAATAAGGTCCAAGCATACCGCACCTGGTGTTCCCAGGCGGTTTCCCATCCAGGTACTGACCAGACCTGATGCTGCATAACTTCCGAGATCAAACGAAATTGGGTGCATTCAGGGTATTTTGGTGGTAGTCCCAAATAAATTACCCTTGTGGATAGACCAAATGGAACTCTTCTCCAGATTAATTTCCCATCCCTGGAAAAGAAGATTGGACAAGATCTCTTAAAAGAGAGTTAGCTCAAAGTCAGGATGATACCTGAACTATATATTGTCCAGAAAAACAAACTTGCAATATCCCAAGACCTAAAGGTCTGACTGGGATGGCGCAAACTAAGAAAACTAGAGAAGATTCTGATTAAGGAAACAATAAATCTCTCAGGTCTAAGATCGTTATGAACAGGCTCACTAGAACCAAAGGAGAAAAGATACTACTTTGAAGGACAGAATCTGAAATATATGAGGTAAATACCTATATCCCGTTCCCAAACTGAGACTGGAACTGTCACTCCAGAGATGAAGACTCTGAATCCAGTTCAAGGAATGCCTCTCATCCTACTTGGATTGCAGATACTCTAGAAAAAGAAATCTGCCCCTGGGAGGAAAACTTAGGTTGGACTCGAAAAGGCATGACCCAAACAAAGTCTCATACTTAAAAGGAGACACTAGAAGCGTGTATTTGGAGAAAACATAAAGAATTGAATCTGAAGAACTATAAAGCCTAGGCAGTACAACTAAACCACAGGTAGGCTTCTCAGCTGACCATAGATTTCAGCCACAATGCCCGGCGGCTAGTACAGCAAGTCTAATAAAGACAAGACATTGCTCTAAATGTACAATTTTAACCTCCAGCTTCTTACCTATGTCAGAAAGAAAACTAGATTATCTCCGCAGAGTGATTGACACTGTGCATTTCAAGAGTGATAGAAACCGGAAACCCTAAAAAGGACGTGAGACAGGGAGAAATATCCCCAGATTCTCTATAACAATCCTATGACCATCTCACAGCACATCTAGAACCCTTCCAGAGAGGAAAGAAAAATATAGAACTGATAAAGTTCACAAAACTCAGAAGGAAAGACAACGATAGGGATTGGTATCATCCAGTCAGCCAATACCTCCTGACAATACAAGAGGCTTTGAAGCAAACAACTGAAGGACACCACTTCAGTAACAGATGAAGGAATTATACTGTTCAGATCTGAGATTTCAGCCTCAGAAACTACCGGCGAATCCTCCTCGCTAACTTGGAAGAAGACAAACCTGCATAGCAGCATGTGAAGTAGAAACCCTCTTATCTGAGACTCAAAATGTCCTCTTGCCTTTTCCCTTAAGTAAAGGAAAACAGACCAAGCCACAAATACCACAGAAGATACCTCAGGAGATTGAGAGGAACCACAGGGTACTGCATGTGATGCCATATAGGCTTAGAACATAAAAGGAGAAAGCTGTGGCAGTGCCTTAACAGCAACAAAGACATAAAGTTCAAACCAATCTGTATATTTAATAGCATTTGCGAAATCAGAGGTACAGAAAAAAAAAAATGTTTAAACCAATTCTTAGTTAAGCAAGCCTTCCACACAACTTCAGCATCAGTAGAAGGAATTATACTGCCTGAATCCAAAATTTCACCCTCAAATACACCAGAAAAATCTTCATCCTCAGACTTCTGAGAGGAAATACTTTTATTAGCCACTTCAGGATCAGAAACCTTACTTACTGTTTCTTTAAAATGTCCTTTTGCATTTTCTCTGCAAGATGGGAAAAAGCAGACAGCGTCTCAGATACCGCAGAAGATACCTTGGCAGCAATATCTTGCAAAATAACTCCATGAGAGGAAACACAGGGCACAGCATGTGCAGATGAATAGGATTGGGACGCTTGAGGAGAAAGCTGCGGCACATCTGAAAAGTTATTTCGATACATGAAGGACAAAAATGTACTGGGGGGTCCACCTGGGCATCAAAACATAAGCTACAGGTAACATCCTGCCAGCCTCCTGATCCATAATATAAAGAGAAGCAAATAAAAAAAATTAACTTTTCTTTTTTTACTTTTTTTTTAAAATCTTTTAACAAAGGATAGAATAGAGAACCAAAAAAGTTCTTAAATAAATGTTCCCTTTAAATTTACCAAATCAAGAAAACACACCCCAGGCAACACTCAGAAAAAACACACCCAGCAGAATTACTGAGGTGCCCTACCTGTCCTGCAACCCGCAGCAAACTGAGGGAAAAAACAATCCCGTTTACAATCCGGATTTCCAGAGAAGCAAAAACAGCAAGAAGCCTTCACTCTTACGGGAAGTGAAAAAAAATACCAAAAAAACTCTGACATCACAGAATCAGAACCTCCCTAAAAGGGGTGGTCCTACAGCTGACAAAAAAGCCATTTTTTATTTTATTTTTTTAAAACAACTTTCTTGAAAAACAAGCTTAAAAATAAAACCCCCCAAAAAAGTACATAATCTGTTACTAAAAACGGATCCTCACTGAGCCATCAATAAAATAAATAACTCCTCACACTAACAGCGCCTGCAAAAACTGCCATAAATACCTGCACCCTGACAGGAATAATAAAAAAACGTCCCTGCAGCGTTTCAGCTGAATAAGTGCCAAATTGTTCCCTGCTACATAGAAAAATAAAACTGGCACTTACCTCAATATTTATCTGTCCAGCATCAGGACAGCTCACCTGGTTTTAGAGGATGCCATCCCTCACATGGACCTGTGGAAATACAGAAAAGACTGAGTAAACTTACTCAGGCTATCTAAATAGGGCAGCAAATTGTTTTGGGAAAACGCAGTGAGGATTGTAACCCACAAGTTCCCAATCACTTAAAAGCCACCATTGCCCTACTGAAGAGACTGACATGGGCTAAGGCTAGACCCTTTATAAAGATCAGAGCAAACCTACTCTGATCTACAATCAAGAGTTTTTTTATTTTAACGCAGACACCAAAACATCACCTCCTCCTTGCACCGCAGGCAAAGAGAATGACTGGGGGTTATGGGTAAGGGAAGTGACATATATAGCAGCTTTGCCTCCTCCTGCTGGCCAGGAGTGATATTCCCACTAGTAATTGATGTTTCTGTGGACTCACCATATCTTAGGAAGGAAAGAATCAATAATAATACATACATATATATATATATATATATATATATATATATATATATATATATATATATATATATATATATATGTATATACATATATACAAACATACATACATATATTTATACACAAAGGGCTAGATTACTAGTATTTTATTTTCGCAATCATGAAAAAAAAACCCTGCTAGAGTTAAAGGGACACTGAACCCAAATTTTTTCTTTCGTGATTCAGATAGAGCATGGAATTTTAAGCAACTTTCTAATTTACTCCTATTATCAAATTTTCTTCATTCTCTTGGTATCTTTATTTCAAATGCAAGAATGTAAATTTAGATGCCGGACCATTTTCGGTGAACAACCTGGGTTGTTCTTGCTGATTGGTGGATAAGTTCATCCACTAATAAAAAAAGTGCTGTTCAGAGTCTGAACCAAAAAAAAGCTTAGATACCTTCTTTTTCAAATAAAGATAGCAAGAAAACAAAGAAAAATTGATAAAAGGAGTAAATTAGAAAGTTGCTTAAAATTGCATGCTCTATCTGAATCACACAAGAAAAAAATTGGGTTCAGTGTCCTTTTAAGCTTTTTGCGCTAGTTGGGTTGCGTTCATATTACAAGTTCCGAAAAATATTATTTTGCGCTACCGGTAACCTGAATAGCTTAAAAACCTAACTTAAGTTTTCGTGTGCATGTGCATGTATTCCCACATTGAAATCAATGGAGGAAAAAAAGTAGAAAAAATAACAACCTAACAACTAATCTTAGCTGAGAGCTTGTAAGTGAGTGCTGGACTTTCTCTGTGTGTTGTATTAATTTGATTTGTAATTTTTCCTATGGTTCTTGCACCCAGACCTGTCTGGGGTTAGCTGCCTGTGACTCTGGGGACATCACAGCTTCCTGTGAGTGCCCGTGAGCACCCAGGGCTGAGCATGTTGCAGGGTCATGGGATGTGTACCCGGTCCGGTATGAGAGTGCAGTCCCCTTCCATGTTTTGTATATATATATATATATATATATATATATATATATATATATATATATATATATTGTTCAGAAGAAAAGGGTTTTCGTGATGTGAGCTACACTTAGGTGTAGGCCACACTGGAGGCGCAAAGAATATATTACCACCTGTACGAGATAAGCTGCTGGAGTGAACGGAGAAGTATGGTCACACTACCCTTACAGGTGAACAGACCGTGTTAGTATAAAGCAAAACAAAGAGTTGTTCACTTCACAGCGCTGATCTCACAATATATAGTGCACTGTTTCAATACACCTAATGTAACAAAAATGATTGCATGAATGTATTGAACAATAATTCCTAAAAACAGAATTTATGTTTACCTGATAAATTACTTTCTCCAACGGTGTGTCCGGTCCACGGCGTCATCCTTACTTGTGGGATATTCTCTTCCCCAACAGGAAATGGCAAAGAGCCCAGCAAAGCTGGTCACATGATCCCTCCTAGGCTCCGCCTACCCCAGTCATTCGACCGACGTAAAGGAGGAATATTTGCATAGGAGAAACCATATGATACCGTGGTGACTGTAGTTAAAGAAAATAAATTATCAGACCTGATTAAAAAACCAGGGCGGGCCGTGGACCGGACACACCGTTGGAGAAAGTAATTTATCAGGTAAACATAAATTCTGTTTTCTCCAACATAGGTGTGTCCGGTCCACGGCGTCATCCTTACTTGTGGGAACCAATACCAAAGCTTTAGGACACGGATGAAGGGAGGGAGCAAATCAGGTCGCCTAAATGGAAGGCACCACGGCTTGCAAAACCTTTCTCCCAAAAATAGCCTCAGAAGAAGCAAAAGTATCAAACTTGTAAAATTTGGTAAAAGTGTGCAGTGAAGACCAAGTCGCTGCCCGACATATCTGATCAACAGAAGCCTCGTTCTTGAAGGCCCATGTGGAAGCCACAGCCCTAGTGGAATGAGCTGTGATTCTTTCAGGAGGCTGCCGTCCGGCAGTCTCATAAGCCAATCGGATGATGCTTTTAATCCAAAAAGAGAGGTAGAAGTTGCTTTTTGACCTCTCCTTTTACCAGAGTAAACAACAAACAAGGAAGATGTTTGTCTAAAATCCTTTGTAGCATCTAAATAGAATTTTAGAGCGCGAACAACATCCAAATTGTGCAACAAACGTTCCTTCTTTGAAACTGGATTCGGACACAAAGAAGGCACGACTATCTCCTGGTTAATGTTTTTGTTAGAAACAACTTTCGGAAGAAAACCAGGTTTAGTACGTAAAACCACCTTATCTGCATGGAACACCAGATAAGGAGGAGAACACTGCAGAGCAGATAATTCTGAAACTCTTCTAGCAGAAGAAATTGCAACCAAAAACAGAACTTTCCAAGATAATAACTTAATATCAACGGAATGTAAGGGTTCAAACGGAACCCCCTGAAGAACTGAAAGAACTAAGTTGAGACTCCAAGGAGGAGTCAAAGGTTTGTAAACAGGCTTGATTCAGAGCCTGAACAAAGGCTTGAACATCTGGCACAGCTGCCAACTTTTTGTGAAGTAACACAGACAAGGCAGAAATCTGTCCCTTCAAGGAACTTGCAGATAATCCTTTCTCCAATCCTTCTTGAAGAAAGGATAGAATCTTAGGAATTTTTACCTTGTCCCAAGGGAATCCTTTAGATTCACACCAACAGATATATTTTTTCCATATTTTGTGGTAAATTTTTCTGGTTACAGGCTTTCTGGCCTGAACAAGAGTATCAATAACAGAATCTGAGAACCCTCGCTTTGATAAGATCAAGCGTTCAATCTCCAAGCAGTCAGTTGGAGTGAGACCAGATTCGGATGTTCGAACGGACCTTGAACAAGAAGGTCTCGTCTCAAAGGTAGCTTCCATGGTGGAGCCGATGACATATTCACCAGATCTGCATACCAAGTCCTGCGTGGCCACGCAGGAGCTATCAAGATCACCGATGCCCTCTCCTGATTGATCCTGGCTACCAGCCTGGGGATGAGAGGAAACGGCGGGAATACATAAGCTAGTTTGAAGGTCCAAGGTGCTACTAGTGCATCTACTAGAGTCGCCTTGGGATCCCTGGATCTGGACCCGTAGCAAGGAACCTTGAAGTTCTGACGAGAGGCCATCAGATCCATGTCTGGAATGCCCCACAGTTGAGTAATTTGGGCAAAGATTTCCGGATGGAGTTCCCACTCCCCCGGATGTAATGTCTGACGACTCAGAAAATCCGCTTCCCAATTTTCCACTCCTGGGATGTGGATTGCAGACAGGTGGCAGGAGTGAGTCTCCGCCCATTGAATGATTTTGGTCACTTCTTCCATCGCCAGGGAACTCCTTGTTCCCCCCTGATGGTTGATGTACGCAACAGTCGTCATGTTGTCTGATTGAAACCGTATGAACTTGGCCTTTGCTAGCTGAGGCCAAGCCTTGAGAGCATTGAGTATCGCTCTCAGTTCCAGAATATTTATCGGTAGAAGAGATTCTTCCCGAGACCAAAGACCCTGAGCTTTCAGGGGTCCCCAGACCGCGCCCCAGCCCATCAGACTGGCGTCGGTCGTGACAATGACCCACTCTGGCCTGCGGAAGGTCATCCCTTGTGACAGGTTGTCCAGGGACAGCCACCAACGGAGTGAATCTCTGGTCCTCTGATTTACTTGTATCGTCGGAGACAAGTCTGTATAGTCCCCATTCCACTGACTGAGCATGCACAGTTGTAATGGTCTTAGATGAATGCGCGCAAAAACAGAATTTATGTTTACCTGATAAATTTCTTTCTCCAACGGTGTGTCCGGTCCACGGCGTCATCCTTACTTGTGGGATATTCTCTTCCCCAACAGGAAATGGCAAAGAGCCCAGCAAAGCTGGTCACATGATCCCTCCCAGGCTCCGCCTACCCCAGTCATTCGACCGACGTTAAGGAGGAATATTTGCATAGGAGAAACCATATGGTACCGTGGTGACTGTAGTTAAAGAAAATAAATTATCAGACCTGATTAAAAAACCAGGGCGGGCCGTGGACCGGACACACCGTTGGAGAAAGAAATTTATCAGGTAAACATAAATTCTGTTTTCTCCAACATAGGTGTGTCCGGTCCACGGCGTCATCCTTACTTGTGGGAACCAATACCAAAGCTTTAGGACACGGATGAAGGGAGGGAGCAAATCAGGTCACCTAAATGGAAGGCACCACGGCTTGCAAAACCTTTCTCCCAAAAATAGCCTCAGAAGAAGCAAAAGTATCAAACTTGTAAAATTTGGTAAAAGTGTGCAGTGAAGACCAAGTCGCTGCCCTACATATCTGATCAACAGAAGCCTCGTTCTTGAAGGCCCATGTGGAAGCCACAGCCCTAGTGGAATGAGCTGTGATTCCTTCGGGAGGCTGCCGTCCGGCAGTCTCGTAAGCCAATCTGATGATGCTTTTAATCCAAAAAGAGAGAGAGGTAGAAGTTGCTTTTTGACCTCTCCTTTTACCTGAATAAACAACAAACAAGGAAGATGTTTGTCTAAAATCCTTTGTAGCATCTAAATAGAATTTTAGAGCGCGAACAACATCCAAATTGTGCAACAAACGTTCCTTCTTTGAAACTGGTTTCGGACACAGAGAAGGTACGATAATCTCCTGGTTAATGTTTTTGTTAGAAACAACTTTTGGAAGAAAACCAGGTTTAGTACGTAAAACCACCTTATCTGCATGGAACACCAGATAAGGAGGAGAACACTGCAGAGCAGATAATTCTGAAACTCTTCTAGCAGAAGAAATTGCAACTAAAAACAAAACTTTCCAAGATAATAACTTAATATCAACGGAATGTAAGGGTTCAAACGGAACCCCCTGAAGAACTGAAAGAACTAATTTGAGACTCCAAGGAGGAGTCAAAGGTTTGTAAACAGGCTTGATTCTAACCAGAGCCTGAACAAAGGCTTGAACATCTGGCACAGCTGCCAGCTTTTTGTGAAGTAACACCGACAAGGCAGAAATCTGTCCTTTCAGGGAACTTGCCGATAATCCTTTTTCCAATCCTTCTTGAAGGAAGGATAGAATCCTAGGAATCTTAACCTTGTCCCAAGGGAATCCTTTAGATTCACACCAACAGATATATTTTTTCCAAATTTTGTGGTAAATCTTTCTAGTTACAGGCTTTCTGGCCTGAACAAGAGTATCGATAACAGAATCTGAGAAACCTCGCTTCGATAAAATCAAGCGTTCAATCTCCAAGCAGTCAGCTGGAGTGAAACCAGATTCGGATGTTCGAACGGACCCTGAACAAGAAGGTCTCGTCTCAAAGGTAGCTTCCAAGGTGGAGCCGATGACATATTCACCAGATCTGCATACCAAGTCCTGCGTGGCCACGCAGGAGCTATCAAGATCACCGACGCCCTCTCCTGATTGATCCTGGCTACCAGCCTGGGGATGAGAGGAAACGGCGGGAACACATAAGCTAGTTTGAAGGTCCAAGGTGCTACTAGTGCATCCACTAGAGCCGCCTTGGGATCCCTGGATCTGGACCCGTAGGAGGGAACTTTGAAGTTCTGACGAGAGGCCATTAGATCCATGTCTGGAATGCCCCACAGCTGAGTGACTTGGGCAAAGATTTCCGGATGGAGTTCCCACTCCCCCGGATGCAATGTCTGACGACTCAGAAAATCCGCTTCCCAATTTTCCACTCCCGGGATGTGGATAGCAGACAGGTGGCAGGAGTGAGACTCCGCCCATAGAATAATCTTGGTCACTTCTTCCATCGCTAGGGAACTCCTTGTTCCCCCCTGATGGTTGATGTACGCAACAGTCGTCATGTTGTCTGATTGAAACCGTATGAACTTGGTCCTCGCTAGCTGAGGCCAAGCCTTGAGAGCATTGAATATCGCTCTCAGTTCCAGAATATTTATCGGTAGAAGAGATTCTTCCCGAGACCAAAGACCCTGAGCTTTCAGGGATCCCCAGACCGCGCCCCAGCCCATCAGACTGGCGTCGGTCGTGACAATGACCCACTCTGGTCTGCGGAATGTCATCCCTTGTGACAGGTTGTCCAGGGACAGCCACCAACGGAGTGAGTCTCTGGTCCTCTGATTTACTTGTATCTTTGGAGACAAGTCTGTATAGTCCCCATTCCACTGACTGAGCATGCACAGTTGTAATGGTCTTAGATGAATGCGCGCAAAAGGAACTATGTCCATTGCCGCTACCATCAACCCGATCACTTCCATGCACTGAGCTACGGAAGGAAGAGGAACGGAATGAAGTATCCGACAAGAGTCCAGAAGTTTTGTTTTTCTGGCCTCTGTTAGAAAAATCCTCATTTCTGAGGAGTCTATAATTGTTCCCAAGAAGGGAACCCTTGTTGACGGGGATAGTGAACTCTTTTCCACGTTCACTTTCCAGCCGTGAGATCTGAGAAAGGCCAGGACGATGTCCGTGTGAGCCTTTGCTCGAGGGAGGGACGACGCTTGAATCAGAATGTCGTCCAGGTAAGGTACTACTGCAATGCCCCTTGGTCTTAGCACCGCTAGAAGGGACCCTAGTACCTTTGTGAAAATCCTTGGAGCAGTGGCTAATCCGAAAGGAAGCGCCACAAACTGGTAATGTTTGTCCAGGAATGCAAACCTTAGGAACCGATGATGTTCCTTGTGGATAGGAATATGTAGATACGCATCCTTTAAATCCACCGTGGTCATGAATTGACCTTCCTGGATGGAAGGAAGGATAGTTCGAATGGTTTCCATCTTGAACGATGGGACCTTGAGAAATTTGTTTAAGATCTTGAGATCTAAGATTGGTCTGAACGTTCCCTCTTTTTTGGGAACTATGAACAGATTGGAGTAGAACCCCATCCCTTGTTCTCTTAATGGAACAGGATGAATCACTCCCATTTTTAACAGGTCTTCTACACAATGTAAGAACGCCTGTCTTTTTATGTGGTCTGAAGACAACTGAGACCTGTGGAACCTTCCCCTTGGGGGAAGTCCCTTGAATTCCAGAAGATAACCCTGGGAGACTATTTCTAGCGCCCAAGGATCCAGAACATCTCTTGCCCAAGCCTGAGCGAAGAGAGAGAGTCTGCCCCCCACCAGATCCGGTCCCGGATCGGGGGCCAATATTTCATGCTGTCTTGGTAGCAGTGGCAGGTTTCTTGGCCTGCTTTCCCTTGTTCCAGCCTTGCATTGGTCTCCAAGCTGGCTTGGCTTGAGAAGTATTACCCTCTTGCTTAGAGGACGTAGCACTTTGGGCTGGTCCGTTTTTACGAAAGGGACGAAAATTAGGTCTATTTTTTGCCTTGAAAGGCCGATCCTGAGGAAGGGCGTGGCCCTTACCCCCAGTGATATCAGAGATAATCTCTTTCAAGTCAGGGCCAAACAGCGTTTTCCCCTTGAAAGGAATGTTTAGTAGCTTGTTCTTGGAAGACGCATCAGCCGACCAAGATTTCAACCAAAGCGCTCTGCGCGCCACAATAGCAAACCCAGAATTCTTAGCCGCTAACCTAGCCAATTGCAAAGTGGCGTCTAGAGTGAAAGAATTAGCCAATTTGAGAGCATTGATTCTGTCCATAATCTCCTCATAAGGAGGAGAATCACTATCGAGCACCTTTATCAGTTCATCAAACCAGAAATATGCGGCTGTAGTGACAGGGACAATGCATGAAATGGGTTGTAGAAGGTAACCCTGCTGAACAAACATCTTTTTAAGCAAACCTTCTAATTTTTTATCCATAGGATCTTTGAAAGCACAACTATCCTCTATGGGAATAGTGGTGCGTTTGTTTAAAGTAGAAACCGCTCCCTCGACCTTGGGGACTGACTGCCATAAGTCCTTTCTGGGGTCGACCATAGGAAACAATTTTTTAAATATGGGGGGAGGGACGAAAGGAATACCGGGCCTTTCCCATTCTTTATTAACAATGTCCGCCACCCGCTTGGGTATAGGAAAAGCTTCTGGGAGCCCCGGCACCTCTAGGAACTTGTCCATTTTACATAGTTTCTCTGGGATGACCAACTTTTCACAATCATCCAGAGTGGATAATACCTCCTTAAGCAAAATGCGGAGATGTTCCAACTTAAATTTAAATGTAATCACATCAGATTCAGCCTGATGAGAAATGTTCCCTGAATCAGTAATTTCTCCCTCAGACAAAACCTCCCTGGCCCCCTCAGATTGGGTTAGGGGCCCTTCAGAGATATTAATATCAGCGTCGTCATGCTCTTCAGTAACTAAAACAGAGCAGCCACGCTTACGCTGACAAGGGTTCATTTTGGCTAAAATGTTTTTGACAGAATTATCCATTACAGCCGTTAATTGTTGCATAGTAAGGAGTATTGGCGCGCTAGATGTACTAGGGGCCTCCTGAGTGGGCAAGACTCGTGTAGACGAAGGAGGGAATGATGCAGTACCATGCTTACTCCCCTCACTTGAGGAATCATCTTGGGCATCATTGTCATTATCACATAAATCACATTTATTTAAATGAATGGGAATTCTGGCTTCCCCACATTCAGAACACAGTCTATCTGGTAGTTCAGACATGTTAAACAGGCATAAACTTGATAAGAAAGTACAAAAAACGTTTTAAAATAAAACCGTTACTGTCACTTTAAATTTTAAACTGAACACACTTTATTACTGCAATTGCGAAAAAACATGAAGGAATTGTTCAAAATTCACCAAATTTTCACCACAGTGTCTTAAAGCCTTAAAAATATTGCACACCAAATTTGGAAGCTTTAACCCTTAAAATAACGGAACCGGAGCCGTTTTAAGCTTTAACCCCTTTACAGTCCCTGGTATCTGCTTTGCTGAGACCCAACCAAACCCAAAGGGGAATACGATACCAATGACGCCTTCAGAAAGTCTTTTCTAAGTATCAGAGCTCCTCTCACATGCGACTGCATGCCATGCCTCTCAAAAACAAGTGCGCCACACCGGCGCGAAAATGAGACTCTGCTTATGCTTTGGGAAAGCCCCTAAGAAATAAGGTGTCTAATACAGTGCCTGCCGATATTATTATATCAAAATACCCAGATAAAATGATTCCTCAAGGCTAAATATGTGTTAATAATGAATCGATTTAGCCCAGAAAAGTCTACAGTCTAAATAAGCCCTTGTGAAGCCCTTATTTACGATCGTAATAAACATGGCTTACCGGATCCCATAGGGAAAATGACAGCTTCCAGCATTACATCGTCTTGTTAGAATGTGTCATACCTCAAGCAGCAAGAGACTGCACACTGTTCCCCCAACTGAAGTTAATTGCTCTCAACAGTCCTGTGTGGAACAGCCATGGATTTTAGTTACGGTTGCTAAAATCATTTTCCTCATACAAACAGAAATCTTCATCTCTTTTCTGTTTCTGAGTAAATAGTACATACCAGCACTATTTCAAAATAACAAACTCTTGATTGAATAATAGAAAACTACAGTTAAACACTAAAAAACTCTAAGCCATCTCCGTGGAGATGTTGCCTGTACAACGGCAAAGAGAATGACTGGGGTAGGCGGAGCCTGGGAGGGATCATGTGACCAGCTTTGCTGGGCTCTTTGCCATTTCCTGTTGGGGAAGAGAATATCCCACAAGTAAGGATGACGCCGTGGACCGGACACACCTATGTTGGAGAAAGGAACTATGTCCATTGCCGCTACCATCAAACCTATTACTTCCATGCACTGCGCTATGGAAGGAAGAGGAACGGAATGAAGTATTTGACAAGAGTTTAGAAGTTTTGTTTTTCTGGCCTCTGTCAGAAAAATCCTCATTTCTAAGGAGTCTATTATTGTTCCCAAGAAGGGAACCCTTGTTGACGGAGATAGAGAACTCTTTTCTACGTTCACTTTCCATCCGTGAGATCTGAGAAAGGCCAGGACTATGTCCGTGTGAGCCTTTGCTTGAGGAAGGGACGACGCTTGAATCAGAATGTCGTCCAAGTAAGGTACTACTGCAATGCCCCTTGGTCTTAGCACCGCTAGAAGGGACCCTAGTACCTTTGTGAAAATCCTTGGAGCAGTGGCTAATCCGAAAGGAAGTGCCACAAACTGGTAATGCTTGTCCAGGAATGCGAACCTTAGGAACCGATGATGTTCCTTGTGGATAGGAATATGTAGATACGCATCCTTTAAATCCACCGTGGTCATGAATTGACCTTCCTGGATGGAAGGAAGAATTGTTCGAATGGTTTCCATTTTGAACGATGGAACCTTGAGAAACTTGTTTAGGATCTTGAGATCTAAGATTGGTCTGAACGTTCCCTCTTTTTTGGGAACTACGAACAGATTGGAGTAGAACCCCATCCCTTGTTCCCCTAATGGAACAGGATGAATCACTCCCATTTTTAACAGGTCTTCTACACAATGTAAGAATGCCTGTTTTTTTATGTGGTCTGAAGACAATTGAGACCTGTGGAACCTCCCCCTTGGGGGAAGCCCTTTGAATTCCAGAAGATAACCTTGGGAGACTATTTCTAGTGCCCAAGGATCCAGAACATCTCTTGCCCAAGCCTGAGCGAAGAGAGAGAGTCTGCCCCCCACCAGATCCGGTCCCGGATCGGGGGCCAACAGTTCATGCTGTCTTGGTAGCAGTGGCAGGTTTCTTGGCCTGCTTTCCCTTGTTCCAGCCTTGCATTGGTCTCCAGGCTGGCTTGGCTTGAGAAGTATTACCCTCTTGCTTAGAGGACGTAGCACTTGGGGCTGGTCCGTTTCTACGAAAGGGACGAAAAGTAGGTTTATTTTTGGCCTTGAAAGACCTATCCTGAGGAAGGGCGTGGCCCTTGCCCCCAGTGATATCAGAGATAATCTCTTTCAAGTCAGGGCCAAACAGCGTTTTCCCCTTGAAAGGAATGTTAAGCAATTTGTTCTTGGAAGACGCATCCGCTGACCAAGATTTCAACCAAAGCGCTCTGCGCGCCACAATAGCAAACCCAGAATTTTTCGCCGCTAACCTAGCCAATTGCAAAGTGGCGTCTAGGGTGAAAGAATTAGCCAATTTGAGAGCACGGATTCTGTCCATAATCTCCTCATAAGGAGGAGAATCACTAGTGATCGCCTTTTCTAGCTCATCGAACCAGAAACACGCGGCTGTAGTGACAGGGACAATGCAAGAAATTGGTTGTAGAAGGTAACCTTGCTGAACAAACATCTTTTTAAGCAAACCTTCTAATTTTTTATCCATAGGATCTTTGAAAGCACAACTATCTTCTATGGGTATAGTGGTGCGTTTGTTTAAAGTAGAAACCGCCCCCTCGACCTTGGGGACTGTCTGCCATAAGTCCTTTCTGGGGTCGACCATAGGAAACAATTTTTTAAATATGGGGGGAAGGACGAAAGGTATACCGGGCCTCTCCCATTCTTTATTTACAATGTCCGCCACCCGCTTGGGTATAGGAAAAGCTTCTGGGGGCCCCGGGACCTCTAGGAACTTGTCCATTTTACATAGTTTCTCTGGGATGATCAAATTCTCACAATCATCCAGAGTGGATAACACCTCCTTAAGCAGAGCGCGGAGATGTTCCAACTTAAATTTAAATGTAATCACATCAGGTTCAGCTTGTTGAGAAATTTTCCCTGAATCTGAAATTTCTCCCTCAGACAAAACCTCCCTGGCCCCCTCAGACTGGTGTAGGGGCCCTTCAGAAACAATATCATCAGCGTCCTCATGCTCTTCAGTATTATCTAAAACAGAGCAGTCGCGTTTACGCTGATAAGTGGGCATTTTGGCTAAAATGTTTTTGATAGAATTATCCATTACAGCCGTTAATTGTTGCATAGTAAGGAGTATTGGCGCGCTAGATGTACTAGGGGCCTCCTGAGTGGGCAAGACTGGTGTAGACGAAGGAGGGGATGATGCAGTACCATGCTTACTCCCCTCACTTGAGGAATCATCTTGGGCATCATTTTCTCTAAATTTTGTGTCACATAAATCACATCTATTTAAATGAGAAGGAACCTTGGCTTCCCCACATTCAGAACACAGTCTATCTGGTAGTTCAGACATGTTAAACCGGCATAAACTTGATAACAAAGTACAAAAAATGTTTTAAAATAAAACCGTTACTGTCACTTTAAATTTTAAACTGAACACACTTTATTACTGCAATTGCGAAAAAGTATGAAGGAATTGTTCAAAATTCACCAAAATTTCACCACAGTGTCTTAAAGCCTTAAAAGTATTGCACACCAAATTTGGAAGCTTTAACTCTTAAAATAACGGAACCGGAGCCGTTTTTATCTTTAACCCCTTTACAGTCCCTGGTATCTGCTTTGCTGAGACCCAACCAAGCCCAAAGGGGAATACGATACCAAATGACGCCTTCAGAAAGTCTTTTCTATGTATCAGAGCTCCTCACACATGCGACTGCATGTCATGCTTCTCAAAAACAAGTGCGCAATACCGGCGCGAAAATGAGACTCTGCCTATGATAAGGGAAAGCCCCTAGAGAATAAGGTGTCCCAAACAGTGCCTGCCGATATTATTTTACAAAATACCCAGATTAAAATGATTCCTCAAGGCTAAATATGTTTATTATATGAATCGATTTAGCCCAGAAAATGTCTACAGTCTTAAAAAGCCCTTGTGAAGCCCTTATTTATTGTCTGTAATAAAAATGGCTTACCGGATCCCATAGGGAAAATGACTGCTTCCAGCATTACATCGTCTTGTTAGAATGTGTCATACCTCAAGCAGTAAAATTCTGCTCACTGTTCCCTCAACTGAAGTTAATTCCTCTCAACAGTCCTGTGTGGAACAGCCATCGATTTTAGTAACGGTTGCTAAAATCATTTTCCTCTTACAAACAGAAATCTTCATCTCTTTTCTGTTTCAGAGTAAATAGTACATACCAGCACTATTTTAAAATAACAAACTCTTGATTGAATAATAAAAACTACAGTTAAACACTAAAAAACTCTAAGCCATCTCCGTGGAGATGTTGCCTGTACAACGGCAAAGAGAATGACTGGGGTAGGCGGAGCCTAGGAGGGATCATGTGACCAGCTTTGCTGGGCTCTTTGCCACTTCCTGTTGGGGAAGAGAATATCCCACAAGTAAGGATGACGCCGTGGACCGGACACACCTATGTTGGAGAAAAGCGCACATTGCTACAATGTATATATACACTAGATAGGAAATGACCCGTCTAATTTAAATATTAACAACTGTTATTTCAATATTGCGGTGGATAATGAAGAGAGAATATATAGTTCCCAAATATGTTGATCGAGTCTTAAATAAGCAAGGGTGTTCTATCTTCAAAAATGAACGTTCAGCAATGCAGACATAGAATTATGCTGTGCCCACAACACAATAAACCTATTCTAGTATTCAGGGCCGCCATCAGGGGGTGACTACTGTCAGGGGCCCAATGGGCTAGGGGGGACCCATGAGGCAAGAACTTAAAAAAAATATATATATATATATATTTGGCAGCCACCAGTGGGTACTACAGCAGAGTGCTATTTGAGCATGGGAAATTTTATTACAAGGAGTAAAGTATTAGCATTTGAGAGGATTTCTGAGTGTGCACTAAACCACTATGCACAGTGTGAGACAGACTTGGCACTTGGTTTGTAGAGTGTGTGCCTGAGTCAGACGGCTGATCACTTTCATTTGCAGAGAAGGTAGGAATTACTTGGCAAATGTTTTTTATTTCTTTGTGCAAATTAATATTGTAACTTCAGTGTGGTAGTAGTTGTATGATGGGGACAGGGGTCCATAAAAACACATTTTTATAGCAGCAGTGTATTTATGATTATTTGACAATGCTGTAGAAATTCTATATTTAAAACCATGAAGAAATGTTTCCTCCTCAATACACAAATTATATATATTACATTCCAGTTTGCTGCACCTTTATGCAAGGACTTTCCAGATACAAGGAGGCATTTTATCTAAGATTTTTACATCTGCATAACATGTTATACTCTCAGACTAAGATTGCTCAGTGTTGGAAATGAGACAGGGTAACTTAAAACTGTTCAGTTTACTCTACAGCTGACTTAATTTTGAAATGCATACCAACAAGCTTAAATCCTGCATTTAACCAGATCTAATGGTATGAGTACCACAGCTTATGGTTCCACCAAGACCATATAGAGTACAGCATTTTCAAAATCCACAAGTACAGCTGACAGATGGGAACATTTGTACACTATATTTGAAGTGGTGCTCTTGGTTGGGAAAATATCAAACAAACATATGTCAACCTTTTTTAAAAGTACTTTTCTTCATCTAGCCATCTGCCCAGATCATTAATATGCAATTTTGAATTCACATAATTATTTTTGCACATTTACAAATATGATTCTTTAAAAAGTGATCTCTTAATTTCTGCATTTTTTTTTATCATGCATGTCACACACTGTTAATTTAGGGGATGCAAGGTGCATAAATGTTTCCTCCTGTGAGTGTTTCTGTGGGTGTCTGTGTTTATGTCTTTGTGCTTTGGTTTGTGTCTCTATGAGTGTGTATGTATTTTTTTTCTGTTGGTATCTCTGTGAGGGTGGGTGTGTATTTCTTTGTGGATTTTCTGTGGATGTCTGTGAGGGTGTGTGCATATGTCTTTGAGCTTTTTCTATGGGTGTCTCTGTGAGGGTGGGCGTGTTTTTGTCTTTGTGTATTTTTACTGGATGCCTCTGTGAGGGTGGGCGTGTATGTCTGTGTTTTCTGTGGATGTCTCTGTGAGGGTGTATGTGTGTGTTTGTATGTATGTCTGTGTTTTCTGTGGATGTCTCTGTGAGGGTGTGTATTTTCTGTGGGTGTCTCTGTGAGGGTGTGTGTAAGTTTTTGTGTGTTTTCTGTGGATGTCTCAGTGAGGGTGTGTATGTATGTCTTTATGTGTTTCTGTGGGTGTCTCTCTCTGTGTGTGTATGTCTTTGTGTGTTTTCTGAGGCTGTCTCTGTTGGTGTTTCCTTGGGTGTATGTGCAAGTTTGAGTTTGTGTGTGTCCATTGTCTGTTCCTTTTTAGGACTTTTGACCTTACTACTGATTATTCACATCTTTCTACAGACTTTGAGACTAATGAGACCTTTCCGGAAGTCACCAATCTACCATATAACCTTTAAATTAATTTTTAGGCAGTTCAGGGCCCTTCCTTTCAGCCACTGCATACTGTTGTCATCATTTAGTCGGCATCTTCCTTTACAAAAAGATAATCAGAACTCCATATTTTGTTTTCTAAATCTCCTTTTTTTTACAAAACTGTAGTTTACCTCATTACTTGTCAGGTCAATGCAAACAAGTGCTAAGTGTCTGTTTTGGTGCCTGTGTCTGAGTTTCTTTGCGTGTGTGCTAGAGTGTCTATATGTGAATCCTTATGTGTGAGTGTGTGTGTTTCAGTGTATGTTACTACCTTTATAACATTTACAAGTTTAAATAGACAATAAGAATAAGAATAAAAAGTGCATATACGTTTTAGTCACTTGGTCAAAAATTGCACAAAGGGGGGGGGGCCCTGATCAATGGTTAAGTCAGGGGCTAGTATTAACCCCTAAACCGCCATAGCCCACATAGCCTATTAAATCTATTAACTCCTAATCTGCCACAGCCAACGTCGACGCCACTATAATAAAGTTATTAACCCCTAAACCTAAGTCTAACCCTAACACCCCCTAACTTAATTATTATTTAAATAAATCTATATAATATTACTATTATTAACTAAAGTATTCCTATTTAAAACTAAATACTTACCTATAAAATAAACCACAAGATAGCTACAATATAATTAATAATTACATTGTAGCTATTTTAGGATTTATTTTTATTTTAAAGGCAACTTTGTATTTATTTTAACTAGGTACAATAGCTATGAAATAGTTAATAACTATTTAATAGCTACCTAGTTAAAATAATTATAAATTTGGCGGAGCTTAGCCACGCAGGCGAATGGCTGTGTATTGAAAAGCTCCTGAATTCTTTGGCAGTACATGGTGATAAAAATGGCATTTTCCTAACCTTTTTACCCTAATCTAAGAGGGACAGCCTGGCTCAACACTCTGCCTGACAGGACCCCACTACTCTAACCTGCCTGCCTCGCCATATACTTTGAGAGCCGTTAGCGCTTCAGATGCTCACAATTGGAGCGGAGATTGGGACCTCTATCATCTGAGGCGCCGCGGCACAGACTGGCTACCGCTCCTTGACCCGGAGCTCTGAGATACTGCACGGACCTGGGAGAAGAGCGTGGAAAGGTCTAATAGGCGGGCACCGAAGTTAGGTGAGAAATAAACACCGCCGCCCGCACATGCCACGTGACCGCATCACACAAAAACCAGCCGCTCACAACATATACACAGGCCCGAGCTCAGACCTCAATTTACCGGTGAGAGAGGCCCGTGCACCCTGAGCAGATCTTCCCCACAGCCGAACACCACCCTGCCTGCACTGATGCCTTCATAGAAGGCTGAGCTGACACGAAAACTTGGCCTTTACCCAGACAGTGCACGGGAGGGGCGGCGGCCTTGACTGCAAACTTTAACACCATCCAAGTCAGCATCGCAGCCACTCTCCCCTAAGCATAAAACCAGCACTTTCTGGGACCGGATAACAGTTTAATATCCCCCTAATACGAGGGGAGAGAGGGGAGGGAGGTGTTGGGAGCCATACAGAAAGACACTGGGGTAGGAGAAAAAAAAAAAAAAAGAGAAAACAAAGTTTTGGAATAAAAGCAAACGAATAAAGACAAGAGAGACAAGCCAAACAATAAAATATATAAAAAGTAAATAAGACACCAAACCAAAGATAGTTCAGACAGGGGTGCACGGCCCTTTCAGTGTACCAATATTGCAAACAGACAGACAGACCCAGCAAATATACTCCTTTGGTCTGGGATTTACCCAGATATGCCTTGCAAGAAAAACATAAATAAAACTGACAAAGGCACACCAGCCCGCACTTTGAACGACTACCTAAAACAAGCTGACCACAGCACCACGGAGGCCACAGCCAACACAGAATCCCACCAAAGTATAAACCAACCACTTCTGCAAACTGCAGACATGCAGGCTACACAGCAAATTACAAAAGAAGATTTGCAGCATCTATCCTCCAAAGAGGACATTAGAAATGCAATGAAAGAAATGCGAGATATGTTTAATGACCTCAAGAAAGACATCAATTCTCTAGACACCAGACTGACACACTCTGAGAACAAACAAGCTGAAACCAATACGTCAGTCATGCAGATGCAATTGGAAATTCAGCAGCAATCAGAAACCATACAATCTCTATCTGACAAATTAGAAGATTTGGACAATAGGGGCCGCCGCAATAATTTGAGACTCAGAGGTGTATCTGAAACAATACACCCTCCAGCAATTGAGGGGTATCTGCAAAGTCTGTTTCACACACTTAAGAACACCCCATTGTCCCCTGACCTGCCATTGGAACGCGCACACAGGGCTTTGCGGGCCCGCCCGCCTCCTAAAGCACCCCCCAGAGACATAATAGTACGCTTTTTAAACTTTAAAGACAAGGAGGAAATACTTCAATGTGCGCGCACCAAGCAGCCAATCCAGCATGCAGGCGAGGTTTTACAGATTTTCTCTGACCTCTCACCAACCACCTTATTGAAAAGAATAAAAATATACGTGTGATAGACACACAAGAGGGCGCTATGACAACTAAGTAATAAAAAACAAAAAATAATAAAAAATAATAATTAATAATGTAGACAATGACAAGCAATATATACGAATGGTTATGAACGGATCATGGACTCTCACCATACAGACGATGCAACAATTAATATTCTGTCCCAAAAGAATGTGTAATGTCCATATATATAATGTCCAAATGATGTAAGCAACACCAGTTGCTGCCGATGGTGCTGCACTGTTCTCCTGTGAATGCCCTCTTAGTTCCTAAGTGACCGGAGGCAGATCTATAGGGGTGGAGGGGAAACAGAAGCGACAAATGTGTGTATCCAGTGTGATATAAACCCCCCTGTACAAGTATACTATGCCCAGGGTACTCACACTTTGACTTAGCACACCAATGTGCTGGTAGGCGCAGACTGGCTATCAGAGCAAGCCAGCTAGCTCTCTCCGGTGCACTCTCTCGCTGTGGTAATCGTCAAAGTCTGAGCCGCTGTGTCTCTTTAGTGCTGATCTCCAGCACCAGCAGGAACTGGTAACGGACTAGCTCCCAAGGATTGGTAATGAGGATATACTTATCATGGAATCATATGCGATGGTATAAAAAATAGATTTTAATCAGTGTTAAAAAAATTTGAGGGATATGTCCATACCTCTCTCGCCCCCCCCTCTAGCTTTAATCCACCTAAAGATGACGTAACATACATCGATCTATTCCAACAGCTAGTTATGGAGGATCTAGAGAAAATCCCCAAATTTCCTAAAGGTCACAAGAAACTTTGGCCACATGAGTATAGAGCCTTACAGTCGCTTGCCAATGATCCCACTCTGGTGATCAGGCAGGCAGACAAGGGGGGAGGTATAGTGCTTCAAGACTATACAGATTATGTCAGTGAAGCACAGAATATTCTTCATAACACAGAATATTATAGAAAACTAGAGGTGGACCCCACACAAACCTTTTTGAAAAAACTATTGCGGATACTGGAAGATGGTAGTAGTGATGGAATACTTAATTCTAAAGAAAGGAAATATCTTACTCCTTCACATCCCTCTATCCCTTACTACTACCATCTTCCAAAAATCCATAAGAACCCTGCACAACCCCCAGGAAGGCCCATTATCGCAGGCATGAATAGCCTTACGGATAAATTATCAGGATATATAGATAGCTACTTACAGAAATATGTTCAAAATCTTTCATCATATATTCGTGATACTACAGATTTATTACAAAAACTTGAAGGGGTTAAATGTGATAAAGATTCTATTTGGGTAACTGCAGATGTGAGTGCTTTATATTCAAACATATCTCATGAATTAGGCATATCTACAGTGAGACATTTTTTGGAGGATGACTTATACATGCCTGCCAAACAAAAGGAATACTTGCTTAGTCTTATTGAATTTATTTTAAAACATAATTATTTTAAGTTTTTAGATGAATTTTACCTACAAATTAAAGGTACGGCCATGGGCACCAGGTTTGCCCCCAGTTTCGCAAATCTTTTTATGGGTTATTTTGAAAATAGATACATATATAACTCTAACTGGTGGGGCAACCTGGTGTACTATGGCCGCTACATAGATGACCTTTTATTTGTTTTTAAAGGGACCATTGATGATGCACACTGTTTTTGTACATTTTTAAACAACAATGATATGGGCATCCAGTTCACTTCCAATGTGCAACCAGACAGAATTGAATTTTTAGATCTTAACCTTTCTTTTGATAGAAATCATGATATCTGTACTTGTACATATTTTAAGACTGTGGATTGCAATAATTTTTTACATTACTCTAGTAACCATTATTCACAATGGAAGAATAATATTCCGTTCAGTCAGTTTTGCCGTATAAAACGGAACTGTAGTTCAGACGATACATTTCATGAGCAGTCACAAATTCTAATAGAAAGATTCAGAGAAAAAGGGTACCCCCTAGAAGTCATTAACAATGGATATAGGAAGGCTTGTGAGAGAGATAGGGTTTCAATACTTAATTCCAATAAAAATCACAATAATATTCAGACACCAAAGGTAAATAATATGAAAGAACAACCCCTGTTCGTTACTCAATTTAACTCTAATCATAAACTTATAAGAAAGACTTTACAAAAACACTGGCCCATTTTACTTAAAGATCCCATACTGAAAAGAAACTTAAATCCTACCCCTAGCATTGTATATAGGAGAGCGCCTAACATTAAGCAATCATTAGCGCCCAGTAAAGTGGTCATCTCCAAAAAAGCAATTAAAGATACATCGAATAATAGAAATAATAATAATAGAAAAATGGGCCATAAAGGTGTTTTTAGATGTGGCAAATCAAGATGCTATATGTGTCAATATATAACCCATGGAGCAAAAAAGATTACAGCACATACGACAGGAAGGTCATATCAGATAGGACAATACCTCACATGTAGCTCATCTTTTGTCATCTATGTGTTATCCTGCAAATGTGGGATACAGTACCTAGGGCGCACAATACGTAACATCCGCACCAGATGGAGTGAACATTTCAGAAACATTCGACATGAATCTGATAAACATAGTGTCTCAAGACACCACATACAAGAACATAAGGGGGAACCATGTAGTTTCAAAATCGCCCCCATTGAAAGCATTTTACCCTCCAACAAATATAATAGATTCATTAAGCTTCGTCAAAGAGAGACTTTTTGGATCCATAAATTTGGATCACTTTTTCCAGATGGTCTCAACGAAGTCATTGACTCTGCTGCTTTTTAATTTTAATTTATATATTATTTTAGTAATTTCATGGTTACATTCACTTCTTTTTTACTGATGTTGGTATCCCCCCATATACTCTATCATTATTACATATATATTATAGATTTAGATTGGGGACAAGTCCTATATTAGTTACACACATAGAAGTACATATATTAGTTCACATTATCAATAATTCTTGGAAGTGTACACAGTATTTATATTTCATTATATACACACCTTGTATTATCAGTATCACACATATAAGGTTAATTATTACTTGCAGCAGTATTAGGTAGATACACCTCACACATCACTGTTATTATTTGATTATTTATATATTCACACATCAGAAACCATTGGTGATCCTAAAATCACAACTTATAGTTTTAGCACTTTGACCATTAATGGTCTTTTACTTCATATTATATTTTTACATAAGACACACTATTTTTCTACACATATTATATTTTTATATAAGACACACTATTCTTCTACACGGATGGGTAGTAATATTATTTATAGTACCATGACCATAGTCTATATATATTTTTTTTGAATTTAGGAGGGAACTCTATTCACTAGTAATTGGGGGTACAGAATTAGTATTATTCATAAAATGTTCACTGTATATATCACTATTTAAGTGTATAATTGTTACAATAAATTAATGTTTTATTTCAGTATAGGATTTAGATACATATTATATGTATATAATTAGAATGCAGACACTGAATCTAAATATCGTATTAAGAGTTGTAAAAAATCCCTTTAATTGTAGAGTACATCGCAGTGTAGATACCATCATTATAGAGATGGTTGCACTTAGAAACAACATGTATAGGATTTACACCTCTAAAGAGATATAGAAAATAGGAACGGAATAGTTCGCCAAACTGATTCAGATAGTGCAATAGAGTTTATTTTAAAATATGCAGGATTTAGTCATTCCTTATTTATGATGTATTATTCTTTAGAATAAACCTTTTTAATATTATATTTAGTATATTCATTTTACACATATTTTTATCATTAGATATATAGTGTTAACAAAAGCAAAGAATTTCATTTAGGAGTAGTACAAATAAATTTATTCATAATAGCGTTGTTACGACAGGAGGTCCCTTTAATAAATTAAAATGAGAAAATCGTATACCATTTCGAGAATATATATATCATCTAGATAGATATTTAATGCATCATATCCAAGTATTTGATAGTGGAAATTTAATTTCATATGAAGCCCATTATCAATATATATAGGTACTATTTAGTTCTTAGCTTGGTTACACATTGGAAGCGAAATCGAGAGATTTTATTAATCGCTACTTTTTGGAGGCCCGTTTTGAGGAGGAAATGTGCAGGAAGCTCGCAATATTAAGTAGACAACTATATTGTTACGTTTTATGATTATACCATTGTTTTTTATGATTATACCATTGTTTGTAACTTGTTGGATACATGTATCTATTCAAATTATGTTACTAAGTATCAGCTGGATGTGTTTCAACAGCCAATGGCTGACAGCTACACGCCTATTGGGTCTGATGGGGGGAGGGAGGATTTGGTAATGAGCGGCAATATATAGCCGATTCAAATGTTTATACAAATATGCCTGAAGAAACGGCCCATAAGCAGCCGAGAAACGCGTAGCAAAGAATATATACCTGATATCTATTTGTGGAATCTGTATGGTTGTTGTTTTTAACACTGATTAAAATCTATTTTTTATACCATCGCATATGATTCCATGATAAGTATATCCTCATTACCAATCCTTGGGAGCTAGTCCGTTACCAGTTCCTGCTGGTGCTGGAGATCAGCACTAAAGAGACACAGCGGCTCAGACTTTGACGATTACCACAGCGAGAGAGTGCACCGGAGAGAGCTAGCTGGCTTGCTCTGATAGCCAGTCTGCGCCTACCAGCACATTGGTGTGCTAAGTCAAAGTGTGAGTACCCTGGGCATAGTATACTTGTACAGGGGGGTTTATATCACACTGGATACACACATTTGTCGCTTCTGTTTCCCCTCCACCCCTATAGATCTGCCTCCGGTCACTTAGGAACTAAGAGGGCATTCACAGGAGAACAGTGCAGCACCATCGGCAGCAACTGGTGTTGCTTACATCATTTGGACATTATATATATGGACATTACACATTCTTTTGGGACAGAATATTAATTGTTGCATCGTCTGTATGGTGAGAGTCCATGATCCGTTCATAACCATTCGTATATATTGCTTGTCATTGTCTACATTATTAATTATTATTTTTTATTATTTTTTGTTTTTTATTACTTAGTTGTCATAGCGCCCTCTTGTGTGTCTATCACACGTATATTTTTATTCTTTTTATCCATTTTATTGGTATTGAGAGGTGCAGCTGGTCTTTCATCCATTCATTTATGTTAGATTCACGTTAGATTCACTGATTATTTTAGCGCCCTCTAGTGTCTAAGGCTACAGTTGTTTATCAGTTTTTGTTTA
The DNA here is from genome assembly GCF_027579735.1 of Bombina bombina. Taxonomy (NCBI): domain Eukaryota; kingdom Metazoa; phylum Chordata; class Amphibia; order Anura; family Bombinatoridae; genus Bombina; species Bombina bombina. Next base: position 775,496,576 of record NC_069502.1, read on the forward strand.
CATCACTTAGTATAAGTTTTGTATTAGAGGAGCAGCTTTCATAATTTGATGTATTATAGCCTTATATAGTGAATTGTATTTTTGGTATATCACCTAGAATATAACTCCATGGGGCCCATTTATCAAAGGGCTTGCGGACCTGATCCGACACTGCGGATCAGGTCCGCAAGACCTCGCTAAATGCGGAGAGCAATACGCTCTCCACATTTAACATTGCACCAGCAGCTCACAAGAGCTGCTGGTGCAACGCCGCCCCCTGCTGACTCGCGGCCAATCGGCCGCCAGCAGGGAGCTGTCAATCAACCCGATCGTATTCGATCGGGTTGATTTCCGGCGGTTCCTGTCCGCCTGCTCAGAGCAGGCGGACAGGGTTATGAAGCAGCGGTCTTTAGACCGCTGCTTCATAACTTGTGTTTCTGGCGAGTCTGAAGACTCGCCAGAAACACGGCCCTTCAAGCTCCATACGGAGCTTGATAAATGGGCCTGTATATATCCAAAGGGGTGTACATAACACATAACATATAGTATATCAATATGTTATCGGCCAAAGAAAGAGTGAGTAGAAGGAATTCATTTAATCCTCCAATATCTGCAGAAGGAGACAGTCAGGGTCCCCTTGAGATTAAAAGCATAAATACTCTATTCTCTAAATTGGGTGATTTACTCAAAAATGAACATAGGCATTGGTGGGACTTAGATTGTCTTAAAAAATATAAAGAAAAAAGACAAATCCCTAGGGGTCTTAGGATCTTTAAGCATTGCTCATTCAAAAATGACCCTGAGCTAACCAAGAAATGGTATGAAATCTTGGATGAATCCTCTTTTAATCTAATAGACCTGTTGATTGATCACAGACAGAAACTGGTCGATGCTCTAGAGATAGAGATAGACACAGTTCAAAAAGAATTAGAACCTATGAAAGAACATTCAGAATACAATAGGTTAAATACAGAGACCATAAAAACAGTGGATGACTATCAAAATGAGATCATCAGAATAAAAAATGGAAAATTTAAGAGGGATGAAGAAGATTATTCTGAGGGGATTGTATATTCCTATAATAAGAAAACACAAGATAAGAAAGAGACCAGTAATGGTTGGACAGTGGTACAACACAACAAAAATCGGAATTTTAATAACAACAAAAATCCGAATCATAATAGAAATCCACCCTCCAACCATTATAAGAATACTTCTACATTACAACAAGGTCACTATAGAAGTAGAGATGAACACCAGAACAGCAATTTTTATTATGGTGCAAAGGGTAATCAATACAATTATCAATATGATAATTATAGGACTAATACATATAATGACAAATCATTTTCTAACCCCAACCTCATTCCATTACACAATAGATATGAGCCACTCCAGACTAATTCTAATAAAGATAACTATAGGAGTCCTCAGTATGATAATTCTACAGGGCCTAAAGTAAAGGGAAATGGCAATCAACAAAGGGTCGAGTTACCATCCACATCTAATGATGATTTTTTAGGGGTGCGCAATCTGGCACCACTATGGAGGAGAAACCCAGGCCCCCAAAATACACCAAATCCACCACAAAACCCTCAAAAAAAGAAAAGACCCTTTCCAAACGGGGAAGACGAGGGAGAGGGCACTCCTCAAAAAAAGAGCAACTACAGAAATTAAAAAAAGGGATTTTTAATCTATCTTCTCATCAGCTTTCTGATGATGAGGTAAGAATACTAGGGCGAGGCTTGTCCTTTTGTCCACCCAACCCACACAAAATTTTTGATTTGTTCGTAGATCTAAATAAATATACAAGAAAACTGGCCTTACAAAGATATTTTTCGTTAAAAACACTCAAAAGGAAAAACATTTCTGGCACACCCATTCTTACCAACAACATGAATAGTCAGACTCTAATGCAAACTATATACATAGAACCTGACATGCTAGCGGAAGAACTATTTGAGGGATATGTCCATACCTCTCTCGCCCCCCCCTCTAGCTTTAATCCACCTAAAGATGACGTAACATACATCGATCTATTCCAACAGCTAGTTATGGAGGATCTAGAGAAAATCCCCAAATTTCCTAAAGGTCACAAGAAACTTTGGCCACATGAGTATAGAGCCTTACAGTCGCTTGCCAATGATCCCACTCTGGTGATCAGGCAGGCAGACAAGGGGGGAGGTATAGTGCTTCAAGACTATACAGATTATGTCAGTGAAGCACAGAATATTCTTCATAACACAGAATATTATAGAAAACTAGAGGTGGACCCCACACAAACCTTTTTGAAAAAACTATTGCGGATACTGGAAGATGGTAGTAGTGATGGAATACTTAATTCTAAAGAAAGGAAATATCTTACTCCTTCACATCCCTCTATCCCTTACTACTACCATCTTCCAAAAATCCATAAGAACCCTGCACAACCCCCAGGAAGGCCCATTATCGCAGGCATGAATAGCCTTACGGATAAATTATCAGGATATATAGATAGCTACTTACAGAAATATGTTCAAAATCTTTCATCATATATTCGTGATACTACAGATTTATTACAAAAACTTGAAGGGGTTAAATGTGATAAAGATTCTATTTGGGTAACTGCAGATGTGAGTGCTTTATATTCAAACATATCTCATGAATTAGGCATATCTACAGTGAGACATTTTTTGGAGGATGACTTATACATGCCTGCCAAACAAAAGGAATACTTGCTTAGTCTTATTGAATTTATTTTAAAACATAATTATTTTAAGTTTTTAGATGAATTTTACCTACAAATTAAAGGTACGGCCATGGGCACCAGGTTTGCCCCCAGTTTCGCAAATCTTTTTATGGGTTATTTTGAAAATAGATACATATATAACTCTAACTGGTGGGGCAACCTGGTGTACTATGGCCGCTACATAGATGACCTTTTATTTGTTTTTAAAGGGACCATTGATGATGCACACTGTTTTTGTACATTTTTAAACAACAATGATATGGGCATCCAGTTCACTTCCAATGTGCAACCAGACAGAATTGAATTTTTAGATCTTAACCTTTCTTTTGATAGAAATCATGATATCTGTACTTGTACATATTTTAAGACTGTGGATTGCAATAATTTTTTACATTACTCTAGTAACCATTATTCACAATGGAAGAATAATATTCCGTTCAGTCAGTTTTGCCGTATAAAACGGAACTGTAGTTCAGACGATACATTTCATGAGCAGTCACAAATTCTAATAGAAAGATTCAGAGAAAAAGGGTACCCCCTAGAAGTCATTAACAATGGATATAGGAAGGCTTGTGAGAGAGATAGGGTTTCAATACTTAATTCCAATAAAAATCACAATAATATTCAGACACCAAAGGTAAATAATATGAAAGAACAACCCCTGTTCGTTACTCAATTTAACTCTAATCATAAACTTATAAGAAAGACTTTACAAAAACACTGGCCCATTTTACTTAAAGATCCCATACTGAAAAGAAACTTAAATCCTACCCCTAGCATTGTATATAGGAGAGCGCCTAACATTAAACAATCATTAGCGCCCAGTAAAGTGGTCATCTCCAAAAAAGCAATTAAAGATACATCGAATAATAGAAATAATAATAATAGAAAAATGGGCCATAAAGGTGTTTTTAGATGTGGCAAATCAAGATGCTATATGTGTCAATATATAACCCATGGAGCAAAAAAGATTACAGCACATACGACAGGAAGGTCATATCAGATAGGACAATACCTCACATGTAGCTCATCTTTTGTCATCTATGTGTTATCCTGCAAATGTGGGATACAGTACCTAGGGCGCACAATACGTAACATCCGCACCAGATGGAGTGAACATTTCAGAAACATTCGACATGAATCTGATAAACATAGTGTCTCAAGACACCACATACAAGAACATAAGGGGGAACCATGTAGTTTCAAAATCGCCCCCATTGAAAGCATTTTACCCTCCAACAAATATAATAGATTCATTAAGCTTCGTCAAAGAGAGACTTTTTGGATCCATAAATTTGGATCACTTTTTCCAGATGGTCTCAACGAAGTCATTGACTCTGCTGCTTTTTAATTTTAATTTATATATTATTTTAGTAATTTCATGGTTACATTCACTTCTTTTTTACTGATGTTGGTATCCCCCCATATACTCTATCATTATTACATATATATTATAGATTTAGATTGGGGACAAGTCCTATATTAGTTACACACATAGAAGTACATATATTAGTTCACATTATCAATAATTCTTGGAAGTGTACACAGTATTTATATTTCATTATATACACACCTTGTATTATCAGTATCACACATATAAGGTTAATTATTACTTGCAGCAGTATTAGGTAGATACACCTCACACATCACTGTTATTATTTGATTATTTATATATTCACACATCAGAAACCATTGGTGATCCTAAAATCACAACTTATAGTTTTAGCACTTTGACCATTAATGGTCTTTTACTTCATATTATATTTTTACATAAGACACACTATTTTTCTACACATATTATATTTTTATATAAGACACACTATTCTTCTACACGGATGGGTAGTAATATTATTTATAGTACCATGACCATAGTCTATATATATTTTTTTTGAATTTAGGAGGGAACTCTATTCACTAGTAATTGGGGGTACAGAATTAGTATTATTCATAAAATGTTCACTGTATATATCACTATTTAAGTGTATAATTGTTACAATAAATTAATGTTTTATTTCAGTATAGGATTTAGATACATATTATATGTATATAATTAGAATGCAGACACTGAATCTAAATATCGTATTAAGAGTTGTAAAAAATCCCTTTAATTGTAGAGTACATCGCAGTGTAGATACCATCATTATAGAGATGGTTGCACTTAGAAACAACATGTATAGGATTTACACCTCTAAAGAGATATAGAAAATAGGAACGGAATAGTTCGCCAAACTGATTCAGATAGTGCAATAGAGTTTATTTTAAAATATGCAGGATTTAGTCATTCCTTATTTATGATGTATTATTCTTTAGAATAAACCTTTTTAATATTATATTTAGTATATTCATTTTACACATATTTTTATCATTAGATATATAGTGTTAACAAAAGCAAAGAATTTCATTTAGGAGTAGTACAAATAAATTTATTCATAATAGCGTTGTTACGACAGGAGGTCCCTTTAATAAATTAAAATGAGAAAATCGTATACCATTTCGAGAATATATATATCATCTAGATAGATATTTAATGCATCATATCCAAGTATTTGATAGTGGAAATTTAATTTCATATGAAGCCCATTATCAATATATATAGGTACTATTTAGTTCTTAGCTTGGTTACACATTGGAAGCGAAATCGAGAGATTTTATTAATCGCTACTTTTTGGAGGCCCGTTTTGAGGAGGAAATGTGCAGGAAGCTCGCAATATTAAGTAGACAACTATATTGTTACGTTTTATGATTATACCATTGTTTTTTATGATTATACCATTGTTTGTAACTTGTTGGATACATGTATCTATTCAAATTATGTTACTAAGTATCAGCTGGATGTGTTTCAACAGCCAATGGCTGACAGCTACACGCCTATTGGGTCTGATGGGGGGAGGGAGGATTTGGTAATGAGCGGCAATATATAGCCGATTCAAATGTTTATACAAATATGCCTGAAGAAACGGCCCATAAGCAGCCGAGAAACGCGTAGCAAAGAATATATACCTGATATCTATTTGTGGAATCTGTATGGTTGTTGTTTTTAACACTGATTAAAATCTATTTTTTATACCATCGCATATGATTCCATGATAAGTATATCCTCATTACCAATCCTTGGGAGCTAGTCCGTTACCAGTTCCTGCTGGTGCTGGAGATCAGCACTAAAGAGACACAGCGGCTCAGACTTTGACGATTACCACAGCGAGAGAGTGCACCGGAGAGAGCTAGCTGGCTTGCTCTGATAGCCAGTCTGCGCCTACCAGCACATTGGTGTGCTAAGTCAAAGTGTGAGTACCCTGGGCATAGTATACTTGTACAGGGGGGTTTATATCACACTGGATACACACATTTGTCGCTTCTGTTTCCCCTCCACCCCTATAGATCTGCCTCCGGTCACTTAGGAACTAAGAGGGCATTCACAGGAGAACAGTGCAGCACCATCGGCAGCAACTGGTGTTGCTTACATCATTTGGACATTATATATATGGACATTACACATTCTTTTGGGACAGAATATTAATTGTTGCATCGTCTGTATGGTGAGAGTCCATGATCCGTTCATAACCATTCGTATATATTGCTTGTCATTGTCTACATTATTAATTATTATTTTTTATTATTTTTTGTTTTTTATTACTTAGTTGTCATAGCGCCCTCTTGTGTGTCTATCACACGTATATTTTTATTCTTTTTATCCATTTTATTGGTATTGAGAGGTGCAGCTGGTCTTTCATCCATTCATTTATGTTAGATTCACGTTAGATTCACTGATTATTTTAGCGCCCTCTAGTGTCTAAGGCTACAGTTGTTTATCACCTTATTGAAAAGAAGGGAACTGACCCCCATCACAGCGAGGCTGAGAGCTCACAAGATTCCATACCGCTGGGGCTTTCCTGTATCAATCATTGCCACACAAAACAACAAAACAGTAATTCACCGTCCCGGATCGGATGTCCAAACCTTCCTGGCCAGCCTCTCAGTGGATGACGATACACCTCCGCGGGGTGCTGAGTTGGAGGCCTCTACCTCGGCTCCCTGACGGAATGGAAGAACTCCGCTTATGCCACCGGAGGTGTCGAGTGCTCGTGACACATGTAACTGTCCATCCAGTATCCTTTTTATGTTTTTGAACTGGGGGCATCAATCTCCCTCCACCCTGGGTTTTGCAGAACACATTGGCCTCTGCTCTGACAGTACTCCCACGGACTTCCTAGGTCTGTTCTGCATCTACACCAGGCCTATCACAGAAAAAAAAGTAAAAAAAAAAACAACAACATAAATATGTCTTTACACATGTTGCTTCTGATGAGTGGCAGTTACTGTATGTATGCACGTGTCTTTTGCCCGGGCCTCCGGCACGGGAAATTCCAGGTTCCTATGTTGATGTTTAAAAATGTTTAAAAAAACTCAAGTTCTGTAACGTCAGGTGCTCTCTTAACGAATATATTGCAACAAATTGCCATGTTCCCCCTGTCTCCCCTGTTTCCCTCTCCCTCTCCCCCCCCTGCCCTATTTACCTTTCCCCCTATTTCCCCTCCTTCTCCTTCTCCCTCCCCCCCCCTTTCCCTCTCCCCCCCCCCTTTCCCTCTCCCCCCCCCTTTCCCTCCCCCCCCCCCCTTTCCCTCTCCCCCCCCTCCCTTCCTTCTTCCTTCCCCTCCCTCCTTCTTCTTCCCCTCCCTCCTTCCCCCTCCCCTCCCTACTCCCTCCCCCCCCCTCCTTTATCCTTCCCCTCCCCCCTCCTTCCCCTTCCTCTCTTCCTTTCCCCCCTCTCCTCCTCCCCTCCCTCCTCTCCTCCTCCCCTCCCCCTTCCTTCCTTTCCGGTCTTTCCCTTCCCTCTTTTACTTACCTCCCTTTCTTCCCTCCCTTTCCCCTACCTCCTTGCCCCTTCTCCATTTCTCCTCAAACCACATCTGAGACGCTGCCAAAACAGGTGAATCCCCGCATCCTGGATAAATGTTATGCAGTAACAAAAATTGTACTTTCCTAGAGAATGTTCTCCCTTCTTTACCTCTCCTAATGCTGGAGCAGTTTAACTTGGCGACTTGCGTAGTCGTCAATCAACAAGATATTCTCAAAACTGTTGCTCTTGGTGGGTGGTTAATACTAATTGTATGCATGCAACCTTTATCCACACCCCCAACAGGGGAAACTAAATATGCTAAAGTTTAAAAAGAAAAGGGAAAAAAAAAAAAAAAGGGTTTGTGTTTTATACTGTTAGGCTATATCCTAATGAAAATACTGTAACAAATAGCCTTGTTTTCTTTTTCCAGTTTTTCTTCCTTCTTCACCTTTCTTCTCCGCCCCTTCCCCCGTTTCCTTCCACCCCCTTTCCTCTTCCCTCCTCTACCCCCTTCCCTCCCCCCTTACTTCTCCTCCCCCACCCTCCCCTCTTCCTCCCCTCTACCCTCCTCTCTTTCCTCTCCCTCTCCCATCCCTTTCCCTTCCTGCCCCTTCCTTCCTCCATTCCCTTCCCCCCCTTCCCTGTTACCCTCCCTTTCCCCTCCCCCTTTTTCCCATGAAGCTATGCCTAAGATATAATCAGGGTGTGGGGTCTCCTACACCCAGGAAAAAATTTATGACGAAACAAAGATTGTACTTGCCAAAGGATTACTTTCCCTCCTTTACCTCTACCTCTGCTCGAGTGGCTTATCTTAGCGACTTGCGCAGTTGTTGTATCCTTTCTTCACAGAGGTCTTTTCTTTTTCACTCTTGAATACTATCTATCGCTCTTTCTTGGTACTTGATTACTCTAAAACTTTCAGACAACCCCTTAACCTCTCCTACTTTCCCACTTTTTTTTTTTTTTTTTTTTTTTCTTCCCATCCCCCGTCCCCTTCCCCCTCTCACAAAGATGACTCACTCACAACGCAGGTTAAACCTACATAACCTCAACTTCACTACGATCAATGCAAAGGGCCTAAATGACCCAGGCAAGAGATCGATAGCACTAAGAGAACTCAGCAAGTTGCATAGTCACATCATCTTTCTGCAGGAGACCCACTTTCGTAGGGGCAGGGAACCAAAGTGGAGCCCTAGGCAATATCCAACAGCATTATTTGCTTCTGGAGACTCTAAAAAAGGCGGGGTCGGCATTCTTGTCCACCACTCCGTTCCATTAAAAATTTCACACATAGAGAGAGACCCGGAAGGTAGGTTCTTACTTCTCACAGGCACACTCTATGAACATCCTTTGACGTTAGCCACACTCTACGCACCAAACTCAGACCAACACCACTTTCTCAAAAAAATCTCAAAGCTCGTACTGGACTTTGCCAGGGGTCCTGTCTTCTTGTCAGGAGATCTTAATGTCCCACTGGATGCAAGTGTAGACACTTCTAACGGCACATCCAGCATTTCCAGTAAACTTATTAAATCAGTTAAGACAACCATTTCAGACTTACAACTACATGACGTTTGGAGGTCTCTTCACCCGACAAGCAGAGACTACACATACTTTTCACCACCGCACAACAAGTACTCTCGCATAGATTACTTCTTCTTTGACTCAACCGGGTTAGATATGGTAATTAAAAGCACAATAGGCCCAATAACATGGTCGGACCATGCCCATCTAACTTGTACTATACAATGGCCTGATATACCACCTACAGCATATGTATGGAAGCTGGACGAGTTTCTTCTGGAACAACCAGAGGTGAAAGCAGACATCCAGAGATCTCTCATGGATTACTTATCACATAACGACCCCTCGCATACCTCAATCACGTCCTTCTGGGAGGCTCACAAATGTGTAGTCCGGGGCGAATTCCTCAAGCATAAGGCCCGCATGACTAGAATGCGAAACTTGAAACACAAACAGATCCTAGATAATATTATAAGCCTAGAAACTACACACAAGCGAAACCCAAGTGACAAGGACATATACAAATCCTTAGAGAGTGCCAAAGAACAGTTAAATAAACACCAATGTGAGATACTACACCGAAAGACGCTGACAACAAAACAACAATACTATGAAGGGGGCAACAAACCAGGAAAATTGTTAGCTAGAAGTATACGCAGGCAGCAGCTGAAATCGCACATACACTATATACAGAACATGGACGGCACAACACTGAGAGGCAGTAAACAAATAGCGAATACCTTTCATGAATATTACACTAAACTTTATAATATTTCTCGCACACGCGAAGTCTCGCATCAACCACATAACACAATACATAGACAAACGTTGATAGACGACTATCTGGCCTCAGTGGATCTCCCCCGCTTAGATGATGAGGGTAGGGACTCCCTTGACACTCCTATTACCATTGAAGAACTCTCTCAGGCTATAAAAGAACTTCCCAGTGGGAAGAGCCCTGGCCCAGACGGGTTTACCCCCAGGTACTACAGGACTTTCCTGGAGATTTTGGGACCCTCCATGCTATCCCTTTTCAACTCACTTATGCGCGACCCGACGCTTTCCGGCTCAATGCTTGAGGCCCATGTAACAGTAATTCCCAAGCCGGGAAAGCCCCCTACGTCCCCTGCAAACTTCCGTCCAATTTCCTTGCTTAACTCGGACGTGAAAGTTTTTGCCAAGATACTGACAAGACGCCTCAATAAATTCCTCCCAGCCTTAGTCGACTCCGACCAGGTTGGATTTATACCTGGCCGGGAGGCGCGTGATAATACCAAGAAAGTGATCCAATTGATCAGTCATGCTCAAAATGAGGGAATACCCCTGATCCTCTTCTCGACCGACGCGGAGAAGGCCTTCGACCGGGTCGATTGGCTTTTTCTGCGTCGAGTTATGAGGGCGATGAACTTTGGCGATTCTTTCATAAACATGGCTTTCGCTCTCTATTCAGCACCAAATGCCCGGATCAGGGTTAATGGTACGCTATCGGATACTTTTAATATCACGAATGGGACCAGACAGGGGTGTCCCCTATCCCCTCTTCTTTTTGCGCTCTCCATCGAAGCGCTAGCACACAAGGTAAGAAGGAACCCAAAGATCACGGGATTGAGGGTGGGAGATATTGAAGTTAAGCAGGCACTTTACGCGGATGATATTCTTTACACTCTCACTAATGCAGAGACATCTGTCCCAGAGCTCCTGCGCGAATTAGAACAATACGGGAAGTTCTCCAACTTCCACCTAAACCTAGCTAAGTCTGAGATACTGAACATTAATGCTCCTACGGAGCTTATTCGGACTCTAGCATCGAACCATGACGTTACCATGGCTTCTTCCAAACTAAAATATCTTGGGATATACCTTTCTGCCAAATCTGCCGATCTTTTCAAAAACAACTATCTAACACTGAAAAGAGAAATAACCAATGACCTATCATCCTGGAAAAATAAAATGCTGTCATGGCTGGGAAAGATTGGCTTAATTAAAATGAATGTTTTACCACGCATATTATATATATTGCAAACAGTTCCTATCTCACTGCCCACTGATTTCCTAGCTCAGTTACAACGTTCCCTTGAACAGTTTATATGGCAAGGCATGAGACCTAGAGTTTCTAGGAAGACTTTATACCTCCCTCGAGACAGGGGCGGTCTGGGGTTCCCTGACTTGGCCAAATATAGGCGAGCAATATTACTGCAAAGATTGATTGAATGGGCACGAAACACACCACAAAAACAATGGGTCAGACTTGATGGTCAGATCTTTAAACGGCATAACTTCGGCGCCATGGCGTGGCTGCCTGCGTTGAGCCGCCCTCGGCTAATACTTAAATATCATCTAACTCTCGCCACTTTTCAGGAGTGGGACAGACTACTAGCCACTAGTACTCATATATCGTCGATATACTCCCCAATGATTCCGATCATAGAAAATCCCGAACTCCCATACCATGCCCTGAGCACTCGACTGGGCTCTGATTACAGCCTACGTGACGGAATCCTGCATTCCGCACTTGAAGCTGGGAAGCTTCGGTCACAACACGACTTATCGGAACGACACAGAGAACTCTTCCAATCCTGGCTCAGATATCATCAGCTAGCACATTTCCTACTGAGCCACAGGCACAGGGGTAGTTTTAATAGAGAACTCACTCCGTTTGAGGCTCTATGTGTGGACATTACCCCACCTAGACGGCTGATATCCAAAGTCTATAAACTTTTGCTTTTGCCCCCAGATACCCATCTACCTACCTATACAGTGGCTTGGCAAGGTGATCTTAATAATACAATAGATGAAGAGGAATGGAATAGAGCGTTCATATTGACAAAAAGATCCTCTGTCTCAGCGGTTGTTCAGGAAATCCATCTTAAATTGTTGACTAGATGGTACTACACTCCAGCGAGATTACACAAGCTATTTCCGTCCGCGAGCCCCCTGTGTTGGAGGGGTTGCGGAGGCCACGGCACGCTCCTCCATATTTGGTGGGAGTGCCCCAGGCTACAGAGCTTTTGGTCGGCTGTGCTCAAGACCATGTCGCACAAGTTGCAAACCCCTGTCCCGTGCACACCCGAGACATTGCTACTTCTTCGCCTCCCCAGGACTAGGGATGGCCCGACTAAGGCCATAATGTTGATCATGCTTACGGGCGCTAAAAGGCTTATCCCTCGTAGATGGAAGTCTTTGCGGGTCCCTGCCCTTGCCGAGTGGCGCTCCTCAGTAGAGGACTTGCTGATCTTGGAAAAGCTGCATTACCTGAAAATTAAACAATTGGAAACCTATGAGATGATGCTGGCAATTTGGAATGGCACCACACTATAATGCCCATAGCTAAATAGGGTAGCGTTTACCCTATGAATATCTACCTGCCACAACTTAGAACATCAAATTACCTCCCTCACCCTTTATCCCTCAACATTCCCCCAAAATATATATATTTTTTTTTTTTTTTTTTCTTATCTCTCCCCTTCTCCCTCACTAGCTGTGTACACCTCTTTTCTTCTCTCACTTTTCTTCCTATCCTTTCTTTTTCTTTACTCCTCCTGAGCAAAATACCTATATTTCAAATTTATTAATGTTTTGTATACTTCATACTCTCTGTATGATATAAATCTGTTAAAATTACAAAATTATCAAGCTTTCACAAACTGTTGGGGACTAAAGACTGATACAGACATTCTTGATCATTGTTTATTTGGATCAGGAACACCCACCCTACCTGCTGGGTGGAACCTCATTTCGTTAGTAATTTATGTTTATGAATCGATCTATGATAACAATAGATTGTCAGTGATTCTCTGTCTTTATATATTTTAATCTTTTTCTGGTTCAAAAGACTTGCATTGTGTAATGAATGTCTTTACCCCTGTATCACTAACTAATATTCTTAATAAAGCTTGTTTAAAAAAAAAAAAAAAAAAAAAAAATAATTATAAATTTACCTGTAAAAAAAAACCTAACCTAAGTTACAATTACACCTAACACTACACTATCATTAAATTAATTAAATTAACTACAATTACCTAAAATTAAATACAATTAAATAAAATAAACTATAGTACAAAAACCCCCCACTAAATTACAGAAAATAAAAAAAATTACAAGAAGTTTAAACTAATTACACCTAATCTAAGCCCCCTAATAAAATAAAAAAGCTCCCCAAAATAATAAAATTCCCTACCCTGTACTAAATTACAAATAGCCCTTAAAAGGGCTTTTTGCGGGGCATTGCCCCAAAGTAATCAGCTCTTTTACCTGTAAAAAAAGAAATACCCCCCAACATTAAAACCCACCACCCACACACCCAACCTTACTCTAAAACCCACCCAATCCCCCCTTAAAAAAAACCTAACACTACCACATTGAAGATCACCCTACCTTGAGCCATCTTCACCCAGCCGGGCAGAAGTCTTTATCCGATCCGGGCACAAGTGGTCCTTTAGCTGGGCAGAAGTCTTCATCTGATCCGGGCAGAAGAGGTCCTCCATCCGTGCAGAAGTCTTCATCTAAGCGGCATCTTCTATCTTCTTCCATCCAACGAGGAGCAGCTCCATCTTGAAGACATCCAGCGCGGAGCATCCTTCCTGGCCGACGGACTAACGTCATCCAAGATGGCATCCCTTGAATTCCGATTGACTGATAGGATTCTATCAGCCAATCGGAATTAAGGTAGGAAAAATCCTATTGGCTGATCCAATCAGCCAATAGGATTAAGCTCGCATTCTATTGGCTGTTCCAATCAGCCAATAGGATTGAACTTCAATCTGATTGGCTGATTGCATCAGCCAATAGGATTTTTCCTACCTTAATTCCGATTGGCTGAGAGAATCCTATCAGCCAATCGGAATTCAAGGGACGCCATCTTGGATGACGTCATTTAAAGGAACCTTCATTCGTCGTTAGTATGGATTAAAGTCCAATTCACTAGGAGGAGGCAAAACACCCAAAATAAAAGAAATTTCCTCCTTCCGATTTTCTCATGAACCCCAAGTCATATACTGTATATGGCCAAGAGAAAGGAGAAGTTTAGAAAAGCATAAAGCAAGGTAAGTGAAATGCAAACTAGTATTCCCACCAACTATACTGAAGAAACAAGGATGGGTCATGTGGACTCGTATACTGTAATTATGTAAGATATAAATGTTATTTACATATATATTTATGTAAATAACAATTGACAGTGATCCTGACCAGTTTGGTAATATAAGACACATGAGTTTAACTTTGCAAAGTGACAACTTATCCGTTCTTTGTATAAATGACTAACGTACATATTGCTTGATCCATCTTGTATGGATCTTTTACATGTATGGGGCATTCTGATAACTATTGTCAATGTATACAATATGGATGCACTGAAATGACAAATTACCTCTCATCTCAACTGCTCTATATAAAATCATAACTACCTACCTTAATGTACATTTAATATTCTTACTATACAGTATAACTTATTTTGCAAACAATAAGAAATCTGTACATAGTAGATATTGTCTATACATGCTTGGACTTATTTACTAGCTCTTATCTGTCTCGCACCAAAGGGGTACTTGCCAGATGACCTACTATACCGTCTTATTAATTTTGACTAATTTCTTAATCATAGCAGATTCAGAAATGACATTTTCTAAGATTCATCCTCCACATAAATCAGAATATAATTATATTATATTTTCTTTTTGTGAACGAATGGGCACAATTAGATTTGAATCAATGTCGCTTTAGGAAAGATATAAAATTCAGTGAATTAAAATTGATAGTGATCCTGACTGTTTTTGTCCTATAAGAAATATGAATTTAACTTTGCCAAATGACAACTTATCCGTTCCATAAATGACTAACATATTGCCTGATCCATTTTGTATGGATATCGTACATGAACACAACTGCAATTTAGGTCTATTTTTGTTAAGACCTTTTAATTGTTATATATATATATATATATATATATATATATATATATATATATATATATATATATATATATATATATATATATATACATTATATATATATAAATATATATATATATTTCTCTGTGTGCTGCATTTACATTATCAGAACTAGTCTGACATATTGACAAAGGTGACATGACTAAGAACCTATTGCAGGTTTGAAACATTGTTGTTGGGGTTTTTTTGTACTCATGGACCCTGCTTGGAAAAAAAGGTCTTTTAAAATAAGTATTTGGATGCTGGAAGACTTTAAATTATTGCAGTGCTGTTGGGACCTGGCTAATCCCTTTTCCGTGCCCCACTCTGGAAATTGTGCTGTCTTCCCTTAAGGAATATGTTGACAGAGTCATGTGACTCACTACTGACCAACTTGCTCTTGTTGTCGCATCACATCCCTGTAATTGGTTAGAATAGGGTATTTAAACAGGGAGGCTAGTCAAGCTCAGGTTACTCTTTGAGAAAGCTGTTTTAGGCTAAATGCACATCAGGCGTATTATCAACTGAATTCCTCCAGCCTCATTTATTTAAACCTAGATTTGCCTTTATTATGCATTTGTAATGCCGTAGTGACTGCCTGAATTACTCTCTTTTTGCAAGCGTTTCACATTATTTAGATTAATTGTGGTGAGGATCATTCCTCTTTTTGTAGCAAATTTTTTTGTGTCGCTTGTAAAATGGTGATCTGGAGCTTATTGTTTTGGCCACTTTAGTATCGATGTTTACGGTGCTATCTTATTGATTTCTGAGACTGTTGGGACCCACTGCCAACTATGGTATTTTAATCTAAGTCTTATTGCACACACTACACTTACATTTTAATTGGATTTATTAAAAGTCATGTCTTAATTTTTGTAAAAAGATTACCTCCCTCTCTTACATGCTCTGTATGTGCCGTTGTTTTCTCTTATTTTTTTTCTACAATTATAATATTGGCATTGAGCACCTCTCACAATTTAATGCAGGAACTTTGTTTCCAGTTTATTTATAATTGACTGAGTGAGGCTTTTGATATATTCTCTTTCCCTACCCCATTTAACTTAAAGTTTCAGAGTACAGTCCATAATGAGTAAAGGAATACGATGTATTCGAGGTAGGTTAGCAGTTCATTTTAGGCCGGAAGGGGGAGGAGGCACGGATGCACCATGCTACAGCTCAGTTGGGAAAGAGCTATTCCACCTCCAATTAATCAACGCAAGCAATTTCCTAGGGGCCGTGTAAAGCTTCAAGGTTGCCGGATTCCAGCACTTTTGCGTGCAGCTTGCTAGTACCCCCAGCCCGTGCTGGGTCCTCATAACAACATCCGGCTTACTTTCCAGGTGACTGAGAGGCCTCTCACCCGGGCCTAGCTGGGCAACAACAACTAACTGGCAAACTCCACAAACATAACGTGGTTATCTTTTCCCTACTTGCATCTATGTCCCTGCACTGAGGTGACGCTTACCAGCTTACTTGCTTATATTTGCTGCCTATCTGCGGTCCCTTGCTGTCAGCCTGGCTCGAACGGGTGGAGTGCGGAGAACGGAGTTGTGTACAGCCTGGATCTGTATCACTCTACGAGACCGGAGAGAAACAGCCCCAGGCTCCTAGTGGTTGCAGTTCTGGTTACTGCTCTGCAGTAAGACAGTCCGACATCGTTCATCTGTAAGTTAATTGGAGCGGGCAAAGTGCAGAAGATGGAGAGATATACAGCCTGGTTCTGTATCACCAAATGTCATGCTAAGAGACAACTTCAGAGGCGAGAGCACACATCTATTGAACATGGGATTAGTAGCTTTGTGAGGTACGATCCTTGAGAGCAGAGTGAAGTGGCCCTAGGATTCTGCTATCTACAGTGCCGTTGCCTGTGTAATTGGCCTGTTCTGGTTATACTATAGCTTTGAACGGCAATACAGAGTAACACTGACACAGGCTGCACCTGTTACAACACCCGGTGTTTAACAGATCTTCACGGAATTAGTGCCAACCGAAAATACAGCTCCCGGTACTATAAGCATCACTACAGTTGCAGAAGGTCATAAGGCCCTGATCGCCTATAGGCTTTAGCCATCACCAAGACAGCGACAAGCAATAAGGCCAATCTAAAGGAGATCTCCCCTGATAAGTTATAGGCATCAATCAGTAAGTCTATTAGTTTGATAAGAGTGTACTTACTTGAATATGCCTTGCTGCCAGCTAGCTTAAAAAGGGGCAAAAGAAAAATGAAATTAAACTTACTAAAAGCCGCTTCAATAACTTGACAAAGGCTGACAACCCGGTAAGACTGTTCTTTTGCTTGCTCTTGCTCTGTCCTTACCTAGTTGGAAGATATCTACTAAAAGCTTTACTAACACCTGGCAAGACTGTCATTCTGAAAGACTGCCTACTAAAAGATTTAAGCTTTTTTAAAAGGTCAATAATTTCCTGGACTTTAAGGCTTGATGGCGCATATGCTATAAGCAAAAAGGAAAACGGTTTAATCTGCATGTTGTTGCCTTTTATCGATATTTGCATATTGTTCTAACACTGATGCCAATTGCTGATACTAACCTGAATATTGTCCTAACACATTTAACACTTTTAGGGATAATCTACAGTTAGCAATATCTAAAAATCCTGATTTAACATATGAATGTATAAGCTATATTGACATAAGAGTCTTTTGTGACTTGCTTACTGCTAGATTCTTTGCTATACGCTTTTTCTTGGGGTCTGGTTCAAAAGGAAAAAAAAAAAAAAGGGAAATTGTTCCTTTTTTTTTTTAATTATCGGTAAGACTAATCCCACTTTAGCTCTATCTGTGGTGTGCTAAATAATTCAAAGACAAATTTAAATTAACAAGACCTTTTTCACTTTTATTCAGTGCCAACGCCTCTACTAATAGACTCCCTTCTAGCACAGAATAAATAGTGGATCCGAAATAGCTGTGTTAAAAGAGATCAAGGCTCTGATTCACATTCCTTAGACTTCAAAGAGTTTTTTTTTTCTTTCTGTTTTAACACAAAATCACATCACCATATAATAGATCCAACTATTTAGGGTCTATACAAACCTGTCACAGGAGTCTGTAAGTCCCACACAGTCACTCTTCTAGCTAAGGAACAGAGCTATTTGCCACTTTGTCTATATATACATATATTTTTTTTTCTTTTTCTCTCTCCCGCTTGATTTTATTACACACCCAAAACTTTGTTTTTTATTTGCCCACGATCCCTTACACTTCTATACTCTAACTAAGATCCTAATTCCATTATATGGACAAATTCATTACTAGTCATAAGTTAAACACACCAGGGGCTCCATGTACTAAGCTGTCTGCGAGGTCTTCGTGACTATTTCCGTCTAAATTTCTGCGTGCGGATCAATAACCGTATGTACTATGCCACAAATCCATTGAAAACCTTACATTAACATATGTCGAGCGAACTTGTCCGCAACTCTTGAATTCCAGTCTTTTTTGTAGCTTGAAAATACTCGCTCAACATAAATCTCGCACAAAACAGTAATTACTAAACTATCTATTTATACGCTTGTGAATTTCTCTGCACCTACCTCGTGAAAAATCCCTCGCCAGCTAATAGGTGGCGAGCACCATAATAAACAATAGGGTCTATAAGATAAACGCCTACAACTGATTTAAAAGAGGGGTACAATTGAATCGTTACTCACTTTTGATCCTGCTAGCCATGGAGACACTTCTCCAACTTTATATTATTCGTCTGATGCAAATCAGGGGTAGAAGGCAAATTCGTCAACCTGATGCCCCAAATCCGGTTAGAAGAAGGAGATTACGAGTACAGCGGGTATTCCTTCCTCGGGTTCCTTTAGATGTCCTTTCCGATAGAGAGGTTATTCAAAGGTTCTTTTTATATTGTTGTACCGTTTTTTGATTTGGTCAACGTCCTTTTTCACAGGTCCCTGAGCACTGACAGCATCGCTTATCCGGGTCCATATACTTTTTTTATGGATACTCGAAGTTTGCTTCGCACGACAACCAAATAAATAGTCATAAGAGTCTAGAACCATATCGACAAGAACCAGGTTCTGCTGATGTGAAAAGTGTGGATTCTTCGTTTTGGATTGTGAATCAGATCGAGAAGTAGCCATACTTAATTTATCAATAACAATAAATGTCAGTAAAGCTTCAAGTTCGGGAACTATGCAGTCTGAAAAAATTTATAAAATCTCCTAGATAATAATAGTACATTCGCAAATAGCGAGGCGTCATATGTATGAATCATTCGCCAGTGCTCGATGCGGATTAGACGCGCAATTTTTTGGGATAAGTTTTAGTACATATGGTAGGCGGGCAACATCTCGCTAGCTGCGAGTTCAAGCGAGTCGAGCAGACATGTTGTCGGCGAGAAAATTGACGCTTTAGTACATGGAGCTCCAGGTATGCCGCCTAAAATAAGAGATAGGAAGACCAGAATGAGTACCGACAATTCAGCAAATTTAGCACCATTAGCTAACATGGTAGACACACTGAGGGAACCCCAAGATATTGTGAAACAAATTTCAGACCTGATGATCCCACAATTTGAACATTTGAAAGCTGAACTATCAAACTTGATTAGTGAGGTTAAACAATTTACACATAGGCTAAACGAAGCAGAACAACGCATATCAGACCTAGAGAACACAAATGTCCAACAAGCAGTTACCATTCGGGACCAAGCAGCACAGCTTGTAAATATCCAATATAAATTGAATGAACTCGAAGATCGTAATAGATGCAATAACGTCAGAGTAATAGGTTTACCTGAAACCTCCGATTTCTCCGATCTCATTCAATTCATGTCAAGGACTCTGCCTTTGGCTTTAGGCATTGACCACAGTTCTCTTCCATTGACAGTTGAAAGGGCCCACCGTATAGGTACCCCAAAAGGCTTACCCGATAGTATATCTAAGAGTAGACCAGTAATTGCAAGGTTCCTGAATTTTCAGGATAAGCTCAAAATCATGCAGCTCTATAAAAAGAAAATCCCTTTTATATTTCAAGATAAAACAATACTCTTATTCCAAGATTTCTCGGTAGAAACAACATTACAGCGCAAATAAATGACGCCTCTCTGCACTAAACTTATGGCCAGCGGCATTAAGGCTACAGTTATATACCCAGCAAAACTAAAAATATTCACGGAAAATGAGCCCATGATTATGAGTGATCCTGGGGAGGTCAGAGACTTTGCAACAAAAAAGGGTATTGCCCTTTAAAAATAGTGCTAAAGTCTAAAAGATGATTCATGTTGCCAGATTATAAAGTATAAATACAGGGAGTGCAGAATTATTAGGCAAATGAGTATTTTGACCACATCATCCTCTTTATGCATGTTGTCTTACTCCAAGCTGTATAGGCTCGAAAGCCTACTACCAATTAAGCATATTAGGTGATGTGCATCTCTGTAATGAGAAGGGGTGTGGTCTAATGACATCAAAACCCTATATCAGGTGTGCATAATTATTAGGCAACTTCCTTTCCTTTGGCAAAATGGGTCAAAAGAAGGACTTGAAAGGCTCAGAAAAGTCAAAAATAGTGAGATATCTTGCAGAGGGATGCAGCACTCTTAAAATTGCAAAGCTTCTGAAGCGTGATCATCGAACAATCAAGCGTTTCATTCAAAATAGTCAACAGGGTCGCAAGAAGCGTGTGGAAAAACCAAGGCGCAAAATAACTGCCCATGAACTGAGAAAAGTCAAGCGTGCAGCTGCCAAGATGCCACTTGCCACCAGTTTGGCCATATTTCAGAGCTGCAACATCACTGGAGTGCCCAAAAGCACAAGGTGTGCAATACTCAGAGACATGGCCAAGGTAAGAAAGGCTGAAAGACGACCACCACTGAACAAGACACACAAGCTGAAATGTCAAGACTGGGCCAAGAAATATCTCAAGACTGATTTTTCTAAGGTTTTATGGACTGATGAAATGAGAGTGAGTCTTGATGGGCCAGATGGATGGGCCCGTGGCTGGATTGGTAAAGGGCAGAGAGCTCCAGTCCGACTCAGACGCCAGCAAGGTGGAGGTGGAGTACTGGTTTGGGCTGGTATCATCAAAGATGAGCTTGTGGGGCCTTTTCGGGTTGAGGATGGAGTCAAGCTCAACTCCCAGTCCTACTGCCAGTTTCTGGAAGACACCTTCTTCAAGCAGTGGTACAGGAAGAAGTCTGCATCCTTCAAGAAAAACATGATTTTCATGCAGGACAATGCTCCATCACACGCGTCCAAGTACTCCACAGCGTGGCTGGCAAGAAAGGGTATAAAAGAAGAAAATCTAATGACATGGCCTCCTTGTTCACCTGATCTGAACCCCATTGAGAACCTGTGGTCCATCATCAAATGTGAGATTTACAAGGAGGGAAAACAGTACACCTCTCTGAACAGTGTCTGGGAGGCTGTGGTTGCTGCTGCACGCAATGTTGATGGTGAACAGATCAAAACACTGACAGAATCCATGGATGGCAGGCTTTTGAGTGTCCTTGCAAATAAAGGTGGCTATATTGGTCACTGATTTGTTTTTGTTTTGTTTTTGAATGTCAGAAATGTATATTTGTGAATGTTGAGATGTTATATTGGTTTCACTGGTAAAAATAAATAATTGAAATGGGTATATATTTGTTTTTTGTTAAGTTGCCTAATAATTATGCACAGTAATAGTCACCTGCACACACAGATATCCCCCTAAAATAGCTATAACTAAAAACAAACTAAAAACTACTTCCAAAACTATTCAGCTTTGATATTAATGAGCTTTTTGGGTTCATTGAGAACATGGTTGTTGTTCAATAATAAAATTAATCCTCAAAAATACAACTTGCCTAATAATTCTGCACTCCCTTTATACTCAGGATTACTCCATGTAAATATGTTGTTAACCCAGAGGAGGTTACTTGTTTGTTTTGTGTGTGTGTTTTTTTTTTCCCCCTCCCACACGGCTACCTACTCTTAATATTCACCTGCACGATTAGATGATGCCTCAACTTAATTTGGCATCTTGAAATGTCGGTGGCATTAAGTAACCCCAAAAACGGAAAAAAATCATAGCACAATTAACACGTTACAAACCAGATATAGTCTTCCTGCAGGAGACTCATCTGAGGGAAAAGGAACTTGAAAAACTTAAAATGGGCTGGATAAGTGAAGTTTTAGGAACCCCCTGTAAAAGCAGGGAAAAGGGAGTGGCAATTGTTGTCAATAAAAACTTACAATATAACATATTAGACCTAATACTAGATTCAAATAAAAGATATATGGTTTTACAAATAATGATTTATGGCACGCTCTTCAACTTGTGTAATATCTATGCCCCCAATAAATTAGAGCGACCATTCTGGGATAAACTTCAGACACTTCTTCTTACATCTTATTCAAATAATCTTGTGATTGCAGGTGATTTTAATTTAACTGCATATCCAACTTTAGATAGACTTAAACCGGCATTAAATAAAAATAGTAAACAAGAATCCAAACTATTTAAATTTTTTATTAACCTACTACACATTAAGGATATTTGGAGGGTACAGAACCCAGATATAAGACGTTTCACCTGTGAGTCCCACTCATATCAAACAATGTCTAGGATAGACTATTTTCTTGTATCAGAAAGCATGCTGGGACTAGATATGCTAGCAGATATTAAAGAGGTGGTTATTTCAGACCACGCGATCCTTACTCTAAAGATTGCACTAAGGAAGTTATTGGCCGGCAGTAATAACAGGTTGTTTTTTCCAAGATATCTGTCAGACAATGTTAGATTTAAAGCCTGGTTGAGAATAAAATGGAAAGAATTTTTTCAAATAAACTCCTCCCCGTCCATTCAGATAGAAACTTTGTGGGAATCCTTTAAGGCAGTGATTAGGGGGGAGATAAAGGTCTACCTTGTTACACAAAAAAGGAAAATGACAATGAAGGATACACAACTAGCTAACCAGCTACGCAATGCTTATAATATATACGTTAGTGATCCCTCCCCAAAATTCTGGAAGGCTTATTAGCAGATTAAAAAAGAAAAAGAAACCTTTTTAACTCAAAGGTCAGCACAAGAAGCTCTAAGAACTAGATTTTTTTTCTATAGACATGGAGGGAATGCTGGCAAGTACCTGGCCGGTCTTACCAAAGCTAAAAAAAAAAAAACTATGATTGAAGCCCTCAACACACCAACAGGCAGAATTTTTAAATCTAAGGAAATTAACAATTTTGTCTTACAATATTTTCAAGAGCTTTACACCAAAGATAAAATAGACCTAGTATCCAAAGATAAATTCTGACAAAAGATACAGACCCCAAAATTAGAAAAGGAACAACAGGAGGCTTTAAATGCCCCAATCACCACTAATGAAGTAATTGAGGCTATCAAGAAAGCAGCACTGAACAAAGCTGACGGCCTGGACCAGATCCCTATAGAACTATAACAAATTCTGTCAGATGAGCTAGTTCAAACACTCGTCCTACTTTTTAATAACTATTATTCTGAAGCAAAGCATTGCTCTAGATATTTTACAGCTTCACAAATTGTCTTGATCCTAAAAAAAAGACAAAGATGCGGAACATATAAATTCATATAGGCCGATCTCACTTTTAAACGGTGATTACAAATTTTTGTTGAGTATCCTTGCTGAGAGGCTCAAGCTAATAATAGGCCCCCTTATACACAAGGACCAGGTGGGTTTCATGCCAGGTAGGAACGCATCACGTAATCTAAGGAGACTTCAATTGATTTTAAATAAATTTTTCTCTGCTACAAAACTTCAAATTCCAATTATCCCTCTGTTAATTTCCCACTTTTTAAAGGCTCTAGACAGGGGTGTCCACTCTCCCCCTACCTGTTTAATCTGGCGCTCGAACCTCTAGTAATATAGATAAGAAAAGAGAAAGAGGGGATTAAACTGGGACAGAGGAAAATTACCACATTAGTATATGCTAATGATTTATTAGTTTTGACAGCTAATACAGGTAGGAACATTCCACTATTGATACAGATTTTACAAGAGTTTAGTCTATTTTTGGGATACAAAGTAAATATGTCAAAGTCAGAATTTTTTTGGCTAAAGAAATACAAAGACTCGTTCCAGACATATCATTTTAAGGAAGCCAAAACCTCCTTTGTATATTTAGGGATCAGATTGTCCAAAGATAGCAATGAGTGGTATGAGCTAAACTATAGGCCAATCCTCTCCAAAATCAAATGCGATCTAGCCAATTGGTCTAAATTCCAGCTCACGTTATCAGGTAAAATTAATCTGGTTAAAATGGTGATTTTCCCCAAACTTCTGTATCTTATTCAAAACCTGCCAATTTTAATAAAACAAGCAGATCTAAAATTAATTAAACAGATATTTACACAGTTTTTCTGGAGGGGAAAAGGGAAGGCTATTGCGTTCAATAAATTATCACTGTCCAGACATGACGGGGGTACTAACGCTTCCAGATATTGAGATTTATAATTTAAAGTTAAAGCTAAAGTTGCTTTTTTACTACCGCTGTTATTACGAGTCTTGCAGGTTTAGGGGCACCGCACACTTTTTTGCCCTTACCGCAAAACGACTTACGTAAACTTCGTAAAGTTTTTTTTCTATGGGACTTTCATAGCACTGGTATTACGAGTCTGTCCTGGGAGGCCAAAAAGTGAGCGGTACAGCCTATCCCGTCAATATTCATACCGCATTTTAAAGTCAGTAGTTATGAGTTTTTTGTTACAATGTGGTAGCATAAAACTCATAACTAAAGTGCTCAAAAGTACACGAACACCCATAAACTACCTATTAACCCCTAAACCGAGGCCCTCGTGCATGGCAAACAGTAAAATAAAATGATTAACCCCTAATCTGCCACTCCGGACATCGCTGCCACTAGAATAAACATATTAACCCCTAAACGGCTGCACTCCCGCCTTGCAAACACTAATTAAATATTATTAACCGCTAATCTGCCACCCCTAACATCGCCGCAACCTACCTACATTTACTAACCCCTAATCTGCCGCTCCAGACATCGCCGCCACCTACATTATACTTAATAACCCCTAATCTGATGCCCCCAACATCTACATTATTTTTATTAACCCTTAATCTGCCACCCCCATTGTCGCCGCCACTATTCTACATTTATTAACCCCTAAACCTAAGTCTAACCCTAACACCCCCTAACTTAAATATAATTTAAATAAATCTAAATAAAATTACTATCATTAACTAAATAATTCCAATTTAAAACAAAATACTTACCTGTAAAATAAACCCTAAGATAGCTACAATATAACTAATAGTTACATTGTAGCTAGCTTAGGTTTTATTTCACAGGCAAGTTTGTATTTATTTTAACTAGGTAGAATAGTTACTAAATAGTTATTAACTATTTAATAACTACCTAGCTAAAATAAATACAAATGTACTTGTAAAATAAAACCTAACCTAAGTTACACTAACACCTAACACTACACTACAATTAAATAAATTAAATACAATTAGCTAAATCACCAAAAAAAACCCCACTAAATTACAGAAATTAAAAAACAAATTACAAGCTATTTAAACTAATTACACATAATCTAAGAGCCCTATCAAAATAAAAAAAGCCCCCCCAAAATACAAAAAACCCTAGCCTAAACTAAACTACCAATAGCCCTTAAAAGGGCCTTTTGCGAGGCATTGCCCCAAAGTAATCAGCTCTTTTACCTGTAAAAAAAAAATACAAACATCCCCCCAACAGTAAAACCCACCACCCACACAACCAACCCCCAAATAAAATACTATCTAAAAAAACCTAAGCTCCCCAGTATAACTTATTTTGCAAACAATAAGAAATCTGTACATAGTAGATATTGTCTATACATGCTTGGACTTATTTACTAGCTCTTATCTGTCTCGCACCAAAGAGGTACTTGCCAGATGACCTACTATATTGTCTTATTAATTTTGACTAATTTCTTAATCATAGCATATTCAGAAATGACATTTTCTAAGATTCACCCTCCACATAAATCAGAATATAATTATATTGTATTTTTTTTTTTGTGAACGAATGGGCACAATTAGACCTGAACCAATGTTGCTTTAGGACAAATATATAATTGTGTGAATTACAATTGATAGTGATCCTGACTGTTTTGGTCCTATAAGAAATATGAATTTAACTTTGCCAAATGACAACTTTTCCGTTCCATAAATGACTAACATATTGCCTGATCCATTTTGTATGGATATCGTACATGAACACAACTGCAATTTAGGTCTATTTTTGTTAGGACCTTTTAATTGTTAAAGATATCTATATATATATATATATATATATATATATATATGTGTGTGTGTGCGCTGCATTTACATTATCAGAACTAGTTTGACATATTGACAAAGGTGACATGACTAAGAACCTATTGCAGGTTTTAAACGTTGTTGGGTTTTTTTGTACTCATGGACCCTGCTTGGAAAAAAAAGGTCTTTTAAAATAAGTATTTGGAGGCTGGAAGACTTTAAATTATTGCAGTGCTGTTGGGACCTCTGTATATTGACAGAGGTGACGTAGTATGAGTCATGTGACTCGCTACTGACCAACTCGCTCTGTCCTGTTCTGTGATAAGTTGCTATGGGGGGTTTGTCGCATCAAATCCCCGTAATTGGTTAGAATAGGGTATTTAAACAGGGAGGCTAGTCAAGCTCAGGTTACTCTTTGAGAAAGCCGTTTTAAGCTAAATGCGCATCAGGCGTATTATAAACTGAATTCATCCAGCCTCATTTATTTAAACCTAGATTTGCCTTTATTATGCATTTGTAATGCCGTAGTGACTGCCTGAATTACTCTCTTTTTGCAAGCGTTTCACATTATTTAGATTAATTGTGGTGAGGATCATTCCTCTTTTTGTAGCTAATTTTTTTGTGTTGCTTGTAAAATGGTGATCTGGAGCTTATTGCTATGGCCACTTTAGTATTGATGTTTACAGTGCTATCTTATTGATTTCTGAGGCTGTTGGGACCCACTACCTCCTATGGTATTTTAATCTAAGTCTTATTGCACACACCACACTTACATTTTTAATTGGATTTATTAAAAGTCATGTCTTTGTTCTGAGAGATTACCTCCCTCTCTTACATGTTCTATATAAGTGCTCTGTATGTGCCGTTGTTTTCTCTTTTTTTTTTTTCTACAATTATAATATTAACATTGAGCACCTCTCACACTTTAATGCAGGAACTTTGTTTCCAGTTTATTCATAATTGACTGAGTGAGGCTTTTGATATATTCTCTTTCCCTACCCCATTTAACTTAAAGTCTCAGAGTACAGTCCATAATGAGTAAAGGAATACGATGTATTCGAGGTAGGTTAGCAGTAATAATCCAACAAGAGTAGATGGAAAGGCTGAAAAACAGAGTATAATGAGATGTCTTGCAGCTTGTATGATTGAGCTTCACAAGATGACTGCTAGCATCAGATAACTCAAATTACTAAGCACCTTGAGGAAGGTGTGTTATGCTTTTGTAGGCTGTATTTTAAAGGGACAGAAAAGAGGTATATATAAGGGGTGAAACCTGACAGATATGATCTGGATGATTGACACCCCCTACTAGTGGTCGGTTGGCCGCGTATGGGCATGGGGTGGCATTTTTGGTAAAAAGCTTGTGCAATGTTAAATGCCGACAGCATATGCTGTCTGCATATAGCGATGCTGGGCGGACATGATTCATTACAGCAAATCATATCCGTCCGGCGTTTATTAAATAGACCCCTTTATGTGTGCTGGTATTACAAGTTAATTGCAATGGAAATGCAAGCTCGCTTCCATAGGCTCGTAAGGGAGCCTTGTTCTGATGCCATCTCAGACGACATCAGAACCTTGCACAGCGAAGGTGGTATGTAAGCGCAGCTATGGGCAGCATTTTTAAATATATATTATATGAAAATATACATATATATTTATCTGTTAATAAAGACCGCTGCTCCATAACCTGTCTGCCTGCTCTGAGGCGGCGGACAGAAATCAACCGGATCAAATATGATCGGGTTGATTGACATCCCCTGCTAGCGGCCAATCTGCAGAGAGCGGCATTGCCCCAGCAGTTCAGTCGTGAACTCCTGGTGCAATGATAAATGCCGACAGCGTATGCTGTCGGCATTTATCGATGTGCGGCGGACATATAAATTGACCCCACCAACTTTAAAGCCCCAAAACTAGCTAGTGCAGTTTTTTTTTAATTAAAAAAAAAACAACTAGCCGCTAGATGATGAGTTTTGCGGTAAGCTAAAAAGCAGCGTTAACAGGTGCCAATGCTGCTTTTTTACTACCGCTGGTATAATGAGTCTTGTAGGTTTAGGGGCACCGCACACTTTTTTGCCCTTACCGCAAAACGACTTCGTAAAGTCTTTTTTCTATGGGACTTTCATAGCACTGGTATTACGAGTCTGTCCTGGGAGGCCAAAAAGTGAGCGGTACAGCCTATGCTGTCAAGATTCGTACCACATTTTAAAGTCAGTAGTTATGAGTTTTATGTTACAACGCGGTAGCATAAAACTCATAACTAAAGTGCTAAAAAGTACACTAACACCCATAAACTACCTATTAAACCCTAAACCGAGGCCCTCCCGCATTGCAAACAGTAAAATAAAATTATTAACCCCTAATCTGCTGCTCCGGACATCGCCACCACTAGAATAAACATATTAACCCCTAAACCGCCGCACTCCCGCCTCGCAAACGCTAGTTAAATATTATTAATCCCTAATCTGCCGCCCCTAACATCGCCGCAACCTACCTACATTTATTAATCCCTAATCTGCAGCTCTGGACATTTCCGCCACCTACATTATACTTAATAACCCCTAATCTGATGCCCCCAACATCGCCGACACTTACATTATTTTTATTAACCCCTAATCTGCCACCCCCAATGTTGCTGCCACTATTCTAAATTTATTAACCCCTAAACCTAACCCTAACACCCCCTAACTTAAATATAATTTAAATAAATCTAAATAAAATTACTATCATTAACTAAAAAATTCCTATTTAAAACTAAATACTTACCTGTAAAATAAACCCTAAGCTAGCTATAATATAACTAATAGTTACATGGTAGCTAGCTTAGGTTTTATTTTTATTTCACAGGCAAGTTTGTATTTATTTTAACTAGGTAGAATAGTTACTAAATACAGTAGTTATTAACTATTTAATAACTACCTAGCTAAAATAAATACAAATTTACCTGTAAAATAAAACCTAACCTAATTTACAGTAACACCTAACACTACACTACAATTAAATAAATTAACTAAATTAAAAACAATTAAATAAATTAAATACAATTAGCTAAATCACAAAAAAACACTAAATTACAGAAAATAAAAAATAAATGACAAGATATTTAAACTAATTACATCTAATCTAAGAGCCCTATCAAAAAAAAAACTAGCCTAAACTAAACTACCAATAGCCCTTAAAAGGGCCTTTTGTGGGGCATTGCCCCAAAGAAATCAACTCTTATCTGTAAAAAAAAAATACAAAACACCCCCCCCAACAGTAAAACCCACCACCCAAATAAAATACTCTCTAAAAAAACCTAAGCTCCCCATTGCCCTGAAAAGGGCATTTGTATGGGCAGCCCAAAACCTTATCTAAAAAATAAAACCCACCTAATACACCCTTAAAAAAACCTAACACTAACCCCCTGAAGATCGACTTACTGTTCTGAAGACCGGACATCCATCCTCAAGGAAGCGGCAGAAGTCTTCATCTAACCGGGCCAAAGTCCTCAACAAAGTCGGGAGAAGTCTTCATCCAAGCCGAGCAAAGTGGTCCTCCAGACGGGCAGAAGTCTTCATCCAGACGGCATCTTCTATCTTCATCCATCCGATGCGGAGCGGCTCCATCTTCAAGACATCCGACGCAAAGCATCCTCTTCATCTGGAGTCTTCTTACTGAATGACGGTTCCTTTAAGTGACGTCATCAAAGATTGGGTCCCTTAGATTCCGATTGGCTGATAGAATTCTATCAGCCAATCGGAATTAAGGTGGAAAAAATCCTATTGGCTGATGCAATCAGCCAATAGGATTGAAGTTCAATCCTATCAGCCAATCCAAATCTAAGGGACGCCATCTTGGATGACGTCACTTAAAAGAACCGTCATTCAGTAAGAAGACTCCGGATGAAGAGGATGCTCCGCGACGGATCTCTTGAAGATGGAGCCGCTCCGCGTCGGATGGATAAAGATAGAAGATGCCGTCTGAATGAAGACTTCTGCCCGTCTGGAGGACCACTTCGCCCGGCTTGGATGAAGACTTCTCCCGGCTTCATTGAGAACTTCGGCCCGGTTAGATGAAGACTTCTGCCACTTCCTTGAGGATGGATGTCCGGTCTTCAGAACAGTAAGTCGATCGTCAGGGGGCAAGTGTTAGGTTTTTTTTAAGGGTGTATTGGTGGGTTTTATTTTTTAGATTAGGGTTTGGGCCGCAAAAGGGCAAACTGCCCTTTTAAGGGCAATGCCCATACAAATGCCCTTTTCAGGGCAATGGGGAGCTAAGGTTTTTTTTAGATAGTATTTTATTGGGGGGTTGATTGTGTGGGTATTGGGTTTTACTGTTGGGGGGGGTGTTGTATATTTTTTTTTACAGGTAAAAGAGCTGATTTCTTTAGGGCAATGCCCCACAAAAGGCCCTTTAAGGGCTATTGGTAGTTTAGTTTAGGCTAGGGTTTTATTATTTTGGGGTGGCTTTTTTATTTTGATAGGGCTCTTAGATTAGGTGTAATTATCTTAAAGATCTGTAATTTTTTTTTTTCTGTAATTTAGCGTTTGTTTGTTTTTGTGATTTAGCTAATTTAATTTAATTGTTTATAATTTCGTTAATTTATTTATTTATAGGGTAGTGTTAGGTGTTAGTGTAACTTAGGTTAGGTTTTATTTTACAGGTAAATTTGTATTTATTTTAGCTTGGTAGTTAGTAAATAGTTAATAACTATTTAGTAACTATTCTACCTAGTTAAAATAAATACAAACTTGCCTGTGAAATAAAAATAAAACCTAAGCTAGATACAAAGGGATGATCCAGGAAGCTATAGACCAGTTAGTCTGACATCAATAGTGGGGAAGATATTTGAAGGGATTATAAGGGATTATATTGATGAGCATATTCGTGTAAACAAGATTATGAGTTCTAATCAGCATGGCTTTAGGAGAAATAGATCATGTCAAACTAATCTAATTAGATTCTACGAGGAAGTAAGTAAAAATATAGATAAAGGGGAATCAGTTGATGTGATATACTTAGATTTTGCAAAGGCATTTGATACAGTGAGAGATTAATGCACAAAATTAAGGGACTGGGAATAGCTGAAAATGTTAGCTCATGGATAAATAACTGGATAAAAGATAGGGAGCAACGAGTAGCAGTAAATGGATCATACTCAGATTGGACAAAGGTAATCAGTGGCGTCCCCCAGGGATCAGTACTGGGCCCTGTTCTTTTTAATATTTTTATAAATGACTTGGAGCAAGGATTAAATAGCGACATCTCTATTTTTGCAGATGATACTAAGTTAAGTAAGGTCATTAGGTCAGAGCAGGATGAACTCTCTTTGCAAAGGGATTTGCTAAAATTAGAACTATGGGCAAGTGAATGGAAAATGAGATTTAATACGGAAAAATGTAAGGTTCTACATTTTGGAAGTAAAAATAAGCAGGCTATGTATTTTTTAAATGGGACAAGACTTAGCCAAACACAGGAGGAAAGGGATTTGGGAGTAGTAATAGATAACAAGCTAAAGATGAGTGCACAATGCAGAGCAGCGGCTTCAAAGGCTAATAAGATACTAGCATGTATTAAAAGAGGCATTGATTCAAGGGAGGAAAGCATAATTCTGTCATTATATAAAGCCCTGGTAAGACCTCACCTTGAGTTTGGAGTGCAGTTCTGGGGACCGATTGCTAAAAAAGATATTGCAGAACTAGAAAAAGTTCAGAGAAGGGCCACAAAGCTAATAAGGGGATTGGAGAAATTAACCTATGAGGAGAGGCTAGCCAAACTGGGTCTGTTCTCTTTAGAAAAAAGGCGCTTGAGAGGTGACATGATTACTTTATATAAATATATTCAAGGCCCATATACAGAGATGGCAGAAGCTCTTTTTATTCCAAGAAAATTGGTTCTGACAAGAGGTCATAATTTAAGGTTGGAGGAAAGGAGATTTAATCTCCTGCAACGGAAACGTTTTTTCACTGTAAGAGCAATAAAATTGTGGAACTCATTACCAAAGGAGGTAGTGAATGCCAATACCATAGATACATTTAAAAACAGTCTGGATAAATTTCTGTATATAAACAAAATTCATGGATATGATTGCTAGTATTAAATGGGTCACATTTTAATGGGGTTATTTAAGCTTAACTGGAGCTTTTTGTAAGTATTTTAGATTTGTATAGGTTGAACTCGATGGACTTCAGTCTTTTTTCAACCTTATCTACTATGTAATGTAACTATTAGTTATATTGTAGCTAGCTTAGGGTTTATTTTACAGATAAGTATTTAGTTTTAAATTGCAATTATTTAGTTAATGATAGTCATTTTATTTAGATTTATTTAAATTATATTTAAGTTAGGGGGTGTTTAGGGTTAGGGTTAGACTTAGGTTTAGGGGTTAATAAATTTAGAATAGTAGCGGCGACATTGGGGGTGGTAGATTAGGGGTTAATAAGTGTAGGTAGGTGGTGACGATATCGGGGGCGGCAGATTAGGGGTTAATAAAAATAATGTAGGTGTCGGCGATGTTGGGGGCAGCAGATTAGGGGTTCATAAGTATAATGTAGGTGTCAGCGATGTCCGGAGCGGCAGATTAGGGGTTAATAAGTGTAAGATTAGGGGTGTTTAGACTCGGGGTTCATGTTAGGGTGTTAGGTGTAAACATAAATTTTATTTCCCCATAGGAATCAATGGGGCTGCATTACTGAGTTATACGCTGCTTTTTTGCAGGTGTTAAACTTTTTCTCAGCTGGCTCTCCCCGTTGATTCCTATGGGGAAATCATGCAAGAGCACGTTACACCAGATCACCACTCACTTAAGCAGCGCTGGTTTTGAAGTGAAGTGTGGAGCAAAATTTTGCTCTACACTCACTTTTTGTCTATTAACGCCAGGTTTGTAAAAACTTGTAATACCAGCGCTGTAGGAAAGTGAGCGTTGAGAATAATGTGCAAGTTAGCACCACTTACCTGATAAATTTCTTTCTTTCCAGATATGGTGAGTCCCTTTCTCCCAAAAGAAGCCTCAGCCGAGGCAAAAGAATAGAATTTATAAAATTAGGAAAAAGCAAAAGAAGAGACAGCCCTAGTGTAGTGAGCTGTGATTCTCTCAGGAGACTGCTGTCCAGCAGTCTCATACGCCAAACGAATAATACTTCTCAACCAAAGAGAGAGAGAAGTAGCATTAGCTTTCTGACCTTTACGTTTCCCAGGTAAACAACAAACAATTCAGAAGACTGGCGAAAATCCTTAGCCGCCTGCAAATAAGACTTTAAAGAGCACGCACAATATCTAAATTATGCAACAAACATTCATTATGAGAAGAAGGATTAGGGCAGAGAGAAGGAACAACAATTTCCTGATTAATATTACTATCCGAAACAACCTTAATAAGAAAACACAACTTGGTACGAAGAACTGCCTTATCCGCATGAAATATGAGATAAGGTGAATCACACTGCAAAGCTGAGAGTTCCGAAACTCTCTGAGCAGAAGAGATAGCAATAAGAAACAGAACCTTCCAAGATAACAACTTAATATCTATGGAAAGCATTGGCTCAAACGGAGCTTGTTGCAAAACTTTAAGAACAAGGTTAAGACTCCAAGGTGGAGCAACAGATTTAAACACAGGCCTGATTCTGACCAAGGCCTGATAAAAAGATTGCACATCCTGCATGTCCGCCAGGTGCTTGTGCAGCAAAATAGATAAAGTAGAAATCTGACCCTTCAGAGTACTGATGGACAAACCCATCTCCAGACCTTCCTGGAGAAAAGACAAAATTCCTGGAATCCTGACCCTACTCCAAGAGTAGCCCTTGGATTCGAAACAATAAAGATATTTACGCCATATCTTATGGTAAATTTTTCTAGTAACAGGCTTACGAGCCTGAATCATGGTCTCAATGACTGACTCATAAAACCCATGCTTAGACAGAATTAAGTGTTCAATCTCCAAGCAGTCAGCTTCAGAGAAATGAGATTTGGTTGAAGGGACCCTGAAGTAGAAGGTCCTTCCTCAGGGGACGACATCTCCACTAGGTCTGCATACCGGATCCTGTGAGGCCATGCCGAAGCTATTAGAATCACTGACACACTCTCCTGTTTGATTTGAGCAATGACTCGTGGAAGGCGAGCAAACTGAGGAAACAGGTATGCCAACCTGAAAACCCAAGGAACTGCCAAAGCATCTATCAGAAAGGCCTGAGGATCCCTTGACCTTGAACCATACTTTGGATGCTTGGCGTTCTGTCTAGACGCCATCATATCCAACTCCAGTACCCCCCATTTGATGGTTAACCTGGAGAACACCTCTGGATGGAGTTCCCACTCCTCGGAATAAAAAGTCTGTCTGCTCAGGAAATCAGCTTCCCAGTTGTCCACTCCTGGAATGTGGATGGCAGAAAGACAGCAATTGTGAGCTTTCGCCCACTGAATGATCCAAGCCACCTCCTTCATGGCTAAGGAACTCTGAGTTCCTCCCTGGTGGTTGATGTAAGCCACTGAGGTTATGATGTCTGACTGGAACCTGATAAACTGGGCTGAGGCCAAGCCAATAAGGAATTGAAGATCGCTCTCAACTCCAGAATATTTGAGACCAAAGGCCTTGTGCCTTCAACGAGTCCCAGACTGCTCCCCAGCCCATCAGACTGACATCTGTGGTCACAATCACCCATCAGGGTCTCTGAAAGCATGGCCCTCGAGACAGATGAGAGTCCCTTGTCGACTGATCTAGAGCTATCTTCTGAGACAGATCTGCATAATCCCTGTTCCATTGACTGAGCAGGCATAACTGTAAAGCTCTCAAATGGAATTGAGCAAAAGGAACTATGTCCATGGAAGCCACCATCAGAACCAGAATGTCGTCCAGATAAGGTGCCACTGCAATTCCCTGAGACTGAATCACTGCCAAAAGAGCCCCCAGGACCTTTGAGAAAATTCTGGGAGCTGTGGCAAGGCCAAATGGATGAGCCACAAACTGAAAGTGTTTGTCCAGAAAGGCAAATCTCAGAAATTTGTGAAGATCCCTGTGAATGAGAACATGGAGGTACGTATCCTTCAGGTCTATGTCATCATGACCTGACCCTCTTGCACTAGAGGAAGAAGGGAATGAATAGTCTCCATCTTGAAGGACAGCACTCTGAGAAACTTGTTGAGACTTCAGATCTAGAATGGGTCTAAAAATTTCCACTTTTTTGGTAACTACGGAACAGATTGGAATAAATCCGTAGTCCCTGTTCCTGTACTGGAACTGGAACCATAAGGGAAAGATCCTGAACACATTTCAAGAACACCTCTCTTTTTATTTGGTCTACAGATAATCTTGAGAGGTGAAACCTGCCCCTAAGGGGAACAGTCTTGAATTCTAATTAGCATTCCTGGGATACTATGTCCACAGCCCACATATCTGGAACATCTCATATCCATGCTTGATGAAACAAAGAGGGTCTGCCCCCCCCCCACTTGATCTGGTCCCTGAACTAAGACTCAGCTGCTGGCTTTTTAGATTGCTTCCCTTGTTCCAAGACTAACTGGGTTTCCAAGAAGGCTTGGACTGTTCCTGCTTGGTAGAAGAGGGGGAAGATTTACCTCTGAAGTTATGGAAGGAACAAAAATTACTCTGACGTCCTTTCGGCCTATTCTTCTTATCTTGTGGCAGAAAAGATCCTTTACCACCCGAGATATCGGAGATCATTTCTGCCAAACCCGGCCCAAACAAGGTCTTACCCTTGTATGGGATCGCCAAAAGTTTAGACTTAGAGGAAACATCAGCTGACCAAGATTTTAGCCATAATGCTCTACGTGCCAAAATCACAAACCCAGATATTTTGGCTCCCAACTTGATGACCTGCAACAAGGCATCAGTAATAAAGGGATTGGCTAACTTAAGAGCCTTAATCCTATCTTGTATCTCCTGGTTGCCATTGGAGACCCTGATGAACATACATATTTTTCAAATAAGCCTCTAACTTCTTGTCCATAGGATCCTTGAAAGAGCAACTATCCTCAATAGGAATAGTAGTCTGTTTAGTCAGGGTAGAAATCCCCTCCTTAATGGAGTCAGCTTCATTAATGGAGGAACATTGTTCTAAAAACCGGAGACAGAGAAAAAGGAATTCCAGGTCTCTCCCATTCCTGGGCAATAATCTCTGTAGCCCAGTCAGGCCCCGGAAACACCTCCAGAGAGGAGGGGACATCAAAGTATCTATCTAATTTACTAGATTTCTTAGGATTGACAATGACAGGGGTATCTGAGTCATCCAAGGTAGCCAAAACCTCCTTTAACAAAACACAAAGGTGTTCAAGCTTAAATCTAAAGCAAACAACTTCAGCATCAGAAGCAGGAATTATACTATCTGAATCTGAGATCTCACCCTCAGAGGCTACCGAAGTATCTTTCTCTTCAGACTTATGAGAAAGAGCAACTTGGTTAGCCTGGACTGGATCAGAAACCTTACTATCGGATTCTCTAATTTTCCTCTTGCGTCTTCCCTGAAACATGGGAATGTCAGCTAACGCCTCAGATACCACCGAGGATACCTGGGCAGCAATTTCTGCATGCAAATATACTCCTCCAGGAGATTGATCAGGCTTGGGACATTTTAAGAGAAAGCTGCGGCATTGCCTGAGCAGCATCAACCTGAGAGAGTGATGGCTCAGCAACAAAAAATCTATCTTTGTACATTAATGTTCTCTCAATACAATCAGAACAAAAGGGTAAAGGAGGTTCAACTTGGTTGTCAAAACAAAGCTTGCATTCAACAGGAGGCATAGACTCCTGGTCCATCTTGTAATTAAAATGATGTACAAGTGACAAACCAAAAAAAAAAGTAAATACAATTTAATAAATAGGACTTCATTTTATATGTCAAATTAAGAAGGAGATTATGTTAAGAGATAAATCAATGCCCAAACCTCTGTATGTAAATTAGTATTTAAAAACTAAAAACAAGGTACCTCTACCACTCAGTGATTTACTGAGGTACCTACCTTTCCCCTCTGCACTCTGGAATTAAAATCCGCCTTAAAACTAAAAAAATGAGCCTGTAGTGTTTGTTTGTTTTGTTTTTTTAAAGATTTTTATTGAGGTGTATAACATATACAAAAATAAACAACAAAGTGTTACAGGCGTACGAGTGCTATACAAACGTTACTCTTAGGTAGCTATAGAAGGTAGCATTTGCAGATCAACATAGGCTGACTATATATTAAAAGGTAGAGCTGTCTCTAAGAGATTCTAAGTCCTTCTTAGAAATATAGTAAAAGAAACAAAATAGATTCTGGAATACTACAAAGAGTGACAGGTAACCATAACATGGAGCCTGAATGGACCTAATTTTTCTTCTTTAATTTGTGTAGCATTGGAGTAACTACTATGCGGGTCACAACCAGACCAGTGAAGTGTAGATATAGATGTTAAATGTCAGTTACATAAGTAAGATGGGAGTAAGGGAAAAATACAGTGGGCCAGAGCCGCTCGAGTGAGGGTTTCTGGTATCTAGGGTTATAAAGATATAAAATAAAGGAGTAGAAAGAAAGGGTAGAGAATTGGGGATAAGTCAGAAGACTGAAATATGTTGTCTAGAGCTATGTATGAGCTAAACCCTTATATAGACTAATAATCTTTGGTAGGAAATGTGCATTAACTATCTCTGAATTAAGTGGTCCCCTGGAGTGATGTACTACTGGTTTGTGACCAAAAATATATAGCCATAGAATTATAGGTATAGGTGCGTATAGTAAGAGGGTATGAATGGGAAATTAAAACTTGAATAACATCCATTAATGAATGAGTAAAGTAATAAACGGTATCCCAATAATCACTGATCTAAACTTTGTAGCTGTACGTTTGTATGGTGTACATGAACTAGCCTATCTCTCTCAGTCTCCCAACATATAGCACCGCCTCGGCCGCAAGCAGCGCCCATGCGTGGGAGCGTTGTAGTGATATGATTGTAGGCTATTCT
Organism: Bombina bombina; assembly: GCF_027579735.1. Lineage (NCBI taxonomy): Eukaryota > Metazoa > Chordata > Amphibia > Anura > Bombinatoridae > Bombina > Bombina bombina. Next base: position 775,534,750 of record NC_069502.1, read on the forward strand.
TATCCCTCAAAGAGACCAAGGGTTTCATGGGAGTCAATTCACAACTATAAGGGGTCATTTCTAGATGGAGATAGCGACTTCAACCACCTCTATTATTTCAGCTAGTGGTCTAGGATCTCTTCTTTCGATATATTAGTTGTTAATGTAAGAGTATAGTGTTAGTGGTGTTGAAAGAGCTTTCTGGATCAAATCTTTAAAACTTAAGAACAACTTAAATACTTAAATATCCCCCCTCAAAGAACATGTGGAGAAAAGAATCATAGCACACACTGTCAAAACTACAGCCTCATAAATAAAATATAAACACATAGTATAACTTAACGATGTTGTTGCCTGTAAGAGACTGGTAGTATAACATAGAATGGGAAAAGGATCATTTAAACTAGGAGGTAGTTAATGTCCAGTACAACACTTAGAGACAAATGTGAAACTATGAGATCGCCTAGCCAACTCCAGATTTTGAATCAGCTAAGCTGAATCGATCAAGTTTATAAATGCGGCTCAGAGTTTGTCCCAGAACCCCTCCGAGCTCAAGCTGAAGGGCAGAAAAGACCCCCGTGGGATGGCAATGGGACATGCTAAGTTTATCAAGTGAAATTAAGTCCCCTATGAGTATTTTCTCTCCACCACAGCTGAAGATCACTTGAGGAAGGGGAGTATGCGGCTCAGCCATAGTTGCGGTTATGTTTAGTGTGTCGTCTGACCCGCCATCAAGCAATGTCCCGGTGTCTAGGAACTCAATGTGGGGCAGCTCACCTACAATCCCCGAGGGATTCTGACCAGTAGATGCCTCATCCTCTCTTGGAGCCCGCATTCCAGCGATCCGGAGGGGGGTCTCCAAAATTCTGTGTTGTAGGGTTGTCTGTGAAGCTTGTGGCAGATGTCTAGCTAACTCCATTACTGCTAACAAGCTTTGCCGGAGGTCAGCAAAATGATCCTCTAAGTGTTGGAGTATCACGATCTCCCTCTCTTCCCTACGTTCCATGTCTTTGTTGAGGTAAGAGGGATATACAATGACAGTCATCAATAGGAGCTGCAGAGATCGTTATCAAATATGCTCCATTAGTAAAGCTGTGGCCTAGATACCAGTAAGGGAAACAAAAAGGGAGGGGAGGCTCGGGGGATAAGCAGTTCTGAATGCTCAATACAAATTTTTTTGTGTGAAACAAGGCAGGTATGTTGAAAGTAAAGAAAGGAGTAGTCCGGTTGCAGGTCCAGATTTTCTCCCACTAGTCTGTCCGCCTGTTGCTCGTTTTGCAGCCTTATGCTAAAATATTCCACTTTACTGCGTTGCAGAGAGAGGCTTAAGATGGCATCTTAATTTTGAGAGCTTCAGAGCTGCTTCATGTAGGAGTGTTGTGTCGGAGCTATGTCCCTTGAGTTTAATGAACTGGAGTAGGCTCACAACAAAGACAAGTTGAGGTAGAGCAGGAGTTGGTTATTTTCTCAGTGAAAAAAAAACTTTTTGGTCATTTAATATAACGCTTGGTCCAGGAGCTCTATATGAAAGCACCTACTCCATTCGGCAGTTGGCTCCGCCCCCGCCTGTAGTGTTTTTTAACAGCTCTGTGTCTGCAGAGGCTTGATGAAAACAATTTCTGCTAAAGGCTCAGCCACTATAGGAAAGGGCACGCTTTAGGGAAAAATACCGCCTCAGAGAACGATCTGCCTTCTTGTTAAAATAGAAGAGGTCCCGGCGACCATAAAGGTTACTTAAAAATACATAAGAGGAACACTGTTCCGTGACATGTCTTAGGAGTTAGATCCTAAACTGAGACATGTACTGGGTCAGGACCCATCCTTATTCTACCGGGTCCTCAAGTAAAAATACTGAGCCACCAGTGTACACAACACACTCTCTAAGCCCCAGTGCCTGCTCCCTGACAAATGATTCCCATTAGACAAAGCAGGAGACTAGTCCCAAATAACGTGCAGCTGTACTACTTTAGTGCCAGAGTTCTGTTTTCTCACAAATAAACAAAAAACATAATTTATGTAAGATATACAATCCTACCAGGAGGGGCAAAGTTTTCCAAACCTCAAAATGCCTATACCCCTCACCACACCCACAATTCAGTTTAATGAATAGCCAAGTAGTGGGGTGATAAAATACAGGAGTAGAAAAGCATACAAAAAGATGAACTGGAAAAATAATTATGCTTTTATACAAAAAACATAACCACCATAAAAAGGGTGGGCCTCATGGACTCTTGCCAATATGAAAGAAATAAATTATTCAGGGAAGTTCTTACATAAATTATGTTTTCTTTAATGTAACTGGTAAAAGTCAATGAGCTAGTGACGTATGGGATAGAAATACCCAAGATGTGGAAGTCCACAGAAGAGTCACTAGAGAGGGAGGGATAAAATAACAGCTATTTCCACTGAGAAATTAAATCCACACAATAAATAAGTTTTCCTTGAAAACACTTAAATCAAAAGCAGTAGAATCAAACTGAAAAAGCTGCCTGAATAACTTTTTCTACCAAAGACTGTTTTAGAAGAAGCAAATACATCAAAATGGTAAAAACAATAAAAGTCTGCAAAGAAGACCAAATTACTGATTTGGAAATTTGATCAATCTAAGCTTCATTCTGAAAAAGCTCAAGAAATGGCGACTGAACTTAGTAGAATGAGCTGAAAAATTCTGAGGCGGTGCCTGCCCTGCCTCAAAATAAGACTTGAAAAACATCAGGATGCCAAAGAAATGGCAGAGGCTTCCTAACCTTTTCTGGAACCAGAAAAACAGCAAATAGACTAGAAGTCTTCTGAAATCCTAATAACCTCAATATAGAATTATAAAGCTCTCACCACATCCAAAGGATGTAAAGAACTCTCAAAGAATTATTTAGGATTAGGACACAAAGAAGTAACAACAATTTTTCTACTAATGTTGTTCAAATTCACAACCTTAGGAAAAAAAGAAGTCCACAAAACAACTTATCTAGATGAAAAAAATCAGATAACGAGACACACAAGAGAGAGCTGATAAATCAGAAATACTTGCAGCAGAAGAGATAGCAAAAGAAACAACACTTTCCAAGAAAGTAGATAATCTTCAAACCAAATAAGACTCCAAAAGGAGAAATGAATAAATGAAAAGGCTTGATACCAACCAAAGCCTGAACAAAACAGTGAATATCAGGACGTTTAAACAAGCTTTCTAGAAAATAAAACAGAAAGAACAGAGATTTGTCCCTTAAAAAAAATTGCAGACAAACTTATCCAAACCATCCTGAAAATTCCTAGGAATTCTAAGAGAATGTAAGAGAATTTAAGAGAAGAAACTATAAAATATAGGTTTTCCAAACCTGATAATACATGTTCCTTGAAACAGACTTATAAGCCTGCAACATAGCGATAAAAACTAAGTCAGAGAAACCTCTATGACTAAACACTAATCAATTTCTATACCCCCAAATTAGTAATTTGAGATCCAGATGGAAAAATAGCCCCTAGAACAAGAGAGCTCTCCAAAGAGAAAGCAGCCAAGGATGGCAACTTAGACATCTGAACAAGATCCACATACCAAACCTGTGAGGCCATGCTGATGCTATCAGAAACACATGACACTGTTCCAATATGATTTTGGAAATCACCTTTGGAAGAAAAAAACAGAGGCTGAATGGACCTCGCCGGAAATCGAACTTGCAACCCTCAGGTTGCTACAGAGCTCAGCCACAGTGCATTAGCATGCTGAGCTATCTGACCGGCTTTAATAAAAGAAAAGTTTAAGCTAATTCTGCAGCAATAATACCAAAATACGATCCAAATAGGGAAGCACCACAATACCCTACTGTCTGAAAAAAGAAGAAGGGCACCAAGAACATTTGAAAAGATTCATAATGCTGTCACTAAACCAAATGGAAAAGCGACAAATTGGTAAAGCTTAAGAAGAAAATTTCAGAATCCACAAGTGGTCTGAATGAAATAAAATATGAGGATAAACATCCTGAAAAATGGAGTGGACATGAAATGACCTTAACAAAAAGGCATAATAGTCCATATAATCATCAACTTAAAAGTGGAGACTCTAACAAAACAATATAAAAGTCTTCAGATCCAAGATTGGAGTAAATAAAACTTTCTGCTTAGGGACAAAGAATAGAATTGAATAGAAACCCAAATCCTATAGATGGTCTCATTCTAAAAATCTATTCAGTTCATCCAAAAACAATTTAATCTACCCCCCACCAGAAGGACTGGTTTGAGAACCGATACCTTCATGCAGTCTAATAACTAGTAATTACATAGCATTTTTCTCCCAGAAGGATACAAAAAAACGCTTATTCAGTGCTTACACTCGGAGTTAACTAACGACTACATTACAAGTTTTGTCGGTAAAAACGCTAACGCTCCTTTTTTTTCCAGCGCTCACTTTAAACAACGCTGGTATTACAAGTTTTCTGAATGGCTGCGTTAGCCATTCAGATTTAGCTCCACTTCTCACTGTAATACCAGCGTTGCTTACGGTAGCGGTAAGCTGGCAAAACGTGCTCGTGCATGATTTCCCCATAGGAAACAATGGGGCAGATTCGGCTGGAAAAAAAACTAACACCTGCAAAAAAGCAGCGTTCAGCTCTTAATGCAGCCCCATTGTTTCCTATGGGGAAAGAAAAAATATGTCTGCACCTAACACCCTAATATGAACCCAGAGTCTAAACACCCCTAACCTTAGACTTATTAACCCCTAATCTGCCGTCCCCGACATCGTCGCCACCTGCATCATACTATTAACCCCTAATCTGCCGCTCCGGACACCGCCGCCACCTACATTATACTTATGAACCCCCCAACATGAAGACTTCTGCCGGATGGAGGACCTCTTCTGCCCCGCTTGGATGAACACTTCTGCCGGATGGAGGAACTCTTCTGCCCCGCTTGGATGAAGACTTCTGCCGGATGGAGGACCACATCGCCCGGATTGGATGAAGAATTCGGCCCGGCTGGGTGGACACGGCTCAAGGTAGGGTGATCTTCAGGGGGTTAGTGTTAGGTTTTTTTAAGGGGGGATTGGGTGGGTTTTAGAGTAGGGGTGTGTGGGTGATGGGTTTTAATGTTGGGGGGGTCTTGTATTTTTTTTACAGGTAAAAGAGCTGATTACTTTGGGGCAATGCCCCGCAAAAAGCCCTTTTAAGGGCTGGTAAAAGAGCTGATTACTTTTGTAATTTAGTATAGGGTAAGGAATTTTATTATTTTGGGGGCTTTTTATTTTATTAGGGGGATTAGATTAGGTGTAATTAGTTTAAAAAAATTGTAATTTCTTTTTTATTTTCTGTAATTTAGTGGGGGGGGGGGGGGTTCCGTAATTTAGTTTATTTATTTAATTTAATTGTAATTAGTTTAATTTAGTTAATTTATTTATTGATAGTGTAGTGTTAGGTGTAATTGTAACTTAGGTTAGGGTTTATTTTACAGGTAATTTTGTCTTTATTCTAGCTAGGTAGTTATTAAATAGTTAATAACTATTTAATAACTATTGTACCTAGTTAAAATAAATACAAAGTTGCCTGTAAAATAAAAATAAATCCTAAAATAGCTACAATGTAACTATTAGTTATATTGTAGCTATATTAGGGTTTATTTTATAGGTAAGTATTTAGTTTTAAATAGGATTAATGTATTTAATTATAGTAATTTTATTTAGATTTATTTAAATTATATTTAATTTAGGGGGGTGTTAGGGTTAGACTTAGGTTTACGGGTTAATAACTTTATTATAGTAGCGGTGATGTTGGGGGCGGCAGATTAGGGGTTAATAATTGTAGGTAGGTGGCGGCGATGTTAGGGAGGGCAGATTAGGGGTTAATAAAATGTATTATACGGTTTCTGAGGCAGGAGTGCAGCGGTTTAGGGGTTAAATACACTTATTATAGTGGTGGCGATGTCCGGTCGGCATATTAGGGGTTAAGAAGTGTAGGTAGGTTGCAGCGACGTTGGGGTAGGCAGATTAGGGGTTAATAAATATAATTTAGGTGTCGGCGATGTTAGGGGCAGCAGATTAGGGGTTCATAAGTATAACGTAGGTGGCGGCGATGTCCGGTCGGCAGATTAGGGGTTAAAAATTTATAATATAGTGTTTGCGATGTGGGGGGGGGGGGGGCTCGGTTTAGGGGTTAATAGGTAGTTTATGGGTGTTAGTGTACTTTATAGCACTTTAGTTAAGAGCTTTATGTTCCAGCGTTAACCCATAAAACTCTTAACTACTGACTTTTAAAGGCGGTAGGAGTCTTGGAGGTAGAAGCTGTACCGCTCACTTCTTCCAAGACTTGTAATACCAGCGTTAGGAAAATCCCATTAAAAAGATAGGATACGCAATTGACGTAAGGGGATTTGCAGTATGGAAAAGTCACAGAAAAAAGTGAGCGGTACACCTGTACCTACCTGACTTGTAATACCAGCAGGCGTTAAAAAGCAGCGTTAGGACCCCTTAACGCTGCATTTTAAGGCTAACGCCAAACTCGTAATCTAGGCGTAAATTAGCAGCTCATAAAAACAGTAGTTATTATTATCCAAATAAATGGTACACAATAAATTGACCTCAAAGGCCAAAGGGCTGTATTAACCCTGCCGGGAAATAAATCTATGACCCTTAGATCTAGAACAAGCATTTGTAGGCAGAACATAAACAGAGTTATCTACTTAAGAATCTGAAACTGCTCATGCTAACTGTTCAACAAAGGTTGAGAGAACAGTAATGTCAGCCACAGATAAAGCTGAGCTAAAAATATAAACAGTACGTGATTATGTTCTACTAAGGTTATATACAAATTCTAAGGAATTCTGAAAACAATTACCAATTTTCTTAGAAATAGTAGTACAGTCCCAAGAGGGAATCAGAATAACCATTCTCTAGAATATAATACAGATAGTATATTGAATAGGAAAAGACATCAAATCTGTAAAAATGTTAAAATCCAGATTTGAAAAGGATTAACATACGGCTAAGAATACGAGTTTTGCGCTATGAGGGGTGTGGTGCTAAATTGCACGTTATTGTCACCGCTCACTTGCCTACAGCGCTGGTATTACAGGTTTTCATAAACCCGGCATTAACAGGCAATAAGTGAGCGTAGAGCAAAATTGTGCTCCATACCGCACTCCAATACCAGCGCAGCGGTGAGCTGGTTTTACGTGCGCGATTTCCCCATTGACATCAATGGGGAGAGCCGGCTGAAAAAAAGTCTAACACCTGCAAAAAAGCAGCGTAAAGCTCCGTAATGCAGCCTCATTGATTCCTAAAGGGAAACAAAAGTTATGTTTTACACCTAACAACCTAACATGAACCTGAGTCTAAACACCACTAATCATACACTTATTAAACCCTAATCTGCCGCCCCCGACATCACTGACACCTACATTATATTTATTAACCCCTAATCTGCTGCCCCGACATCCCCGACACCTACATTATATTTATTAACTCCTAATCTTCCGCCCCCAATGTCGCCACCATCTACCTACACTTATTAACCCCTAATCTTTCACCCCCAATGTCACCACCACTATACTAAATTTATTAACCCCTAAACCTAAGTCTAACCCTAACCCCCCTAAATTAAATATAATTCAAATAAATCTAAATAAAAAATCCTATCATTAACTAAATAATTCCTATTTAAAACTAAATACTAATAGTTACATTGTAGCTAGTTTAGAGTTTATTTTTATTTTACAGGCAAGTTTGTATTTATTTTAACTAGGTAGAATAGTTAGTAAATAGTTATAACTACCTAGCTAAAATAAATAAAAATTTACCTGTAAAATAAAACCTAACCTGAGTTACACTAACACCTAACCTTATGCTACAATTAAATAAATTACATTTATTAAATACAATTACCTAAATTACAAATCAAAACAAACACTAAACTACACAAAATAAAAAACAAATGATCAGATATTTAAACAAATTATACCTCATCTAATAACCCTATCAAAATAAAAAAAGCCCCCCTAAAATAAAAAAAAAACCTAGCCTAAACTAAACTACCAATAGCCCTTAAAAGGGCCTTTTGCGGGGCTTTGCCCCAAAGAAATCAGCTCTTTTACCTTTAAAAAAAAATACAAACAACCCCCCCAACAGTAAAACACACCACCCACACAAACAACCCCCCAAATAAAATCTTAACTAAAAAAACCTAAGCTCCCCATTGCCCTGAAAAGGGCATTTGGATGGGCATTGCCCTTAAAAGGGCATTTAGCTCTTTTTCAGCCCAAACCCTAACCTAAAAATAAAACCCACCCAATAAACCCTTAAAAAACCCTAACACTAACCCCCGGAGATCCACTTACAGTTTTGAAGACCAGACATCCATCCTCAACGAAGCCGGGAGAAGACTTCATCCAAGCGGCAAGAGGTCCTCAACGTAGCCGGGAGAAGTCTTCATCCAAGCGGCAAGAAGTGGTCCTCCAGACTCATCCAATCAGTCAATAGCATTGATCTCGCATTGGACGACGTCATTTAAAGGAACCTTCAATTGGGAAGAAGACTTCGATTTAAGAGGATGCTCTGTGCCGGATGTCTTGAAGATGGAGCCGCTCCGCGCCGGATGGATGAAGATAGAAGATGCCGTCTCTGGAGGACCACTTCTGCCAGCTTGGATGAAGACTTCTCCCAGCTTCGTTGAGGATCATGTAATTAAAATCAAACAATGGATAAACTGCAATTCAACAGGGGTAATTTACTTGCTCTCTTGTTCATGCCCCCTGTTTTACGGCGGTAAAACGACTAGAGAGTTAAAGGAGAGCGTTAGGGAGCATAGGTACGATATTAAAAACATCAACATCGACAGTCCCATAGTTAGGTATTTTGCCGAAAAACACGGATCCAGATATGATGACTTAACTGTGATTGGCATAAAACAGGTTAAACCTAGGAGAAGGGGAGGAGATTTAGATAGAGATTTAGATAGAGAAAGTGGATGTATGTCCTCAATACCCTTTCACCTAAGCGATTGAATGAGAAATTGGAGTTTGCAAGTTTTTTGTGAATGTAGTTCTCCTTTAAGAGACCTAAAAAATCCTATCTTTGTTATCAAAAAGATGTATAACTCTATTCTTTTGACATGGTGTGGTTGTTTATCACAATGTAACCATGCAGGTTTAATATATAAATATTACAAATACGAAATACAATGTTGCTCTTTTTGTATATATGTTTGCTATGCTTATATCGGTATTTTATATGTCTGTTTTTTCACTTTGCTTTTCTCACTGTCGGGTGCCTTGTTTTGCACATAGCAGAATGGAATGATAACAATCAATCGCTGAGCAATCTCGGTGTGTAACGGCGCTAATTAAGCCCAACACTGGCTAATGGATGACATCTAACGAAGCGTCATTCTCACAGCCGGTATTTTCAGTCTGTATGCTGAATGGTTTGATACGAAATAGGCCCTCCATGATTTGTTTTACCTGCTTGGTGGCAAGAATTCAGCTCTATCTGCAGCAAGGTGTTTGAGGAGGAGAGCCATATCGTATGGGCAGGAATTTGCACAGTGCTACAAGCATTGGAAACACGGAGCTCTTGAAAATTTAATAATCCGTACAGGGAACTTTGAAGTGAGACCTCCCTAGTGAGGCATCAGGAGTTTGTTTCCCACAACCGAGGATTCATACGTTAAGGCTCATGTTTGAGAACTGTCTATTCACTTGCTTTGGCTTAGAGCGTGCGTATGCACTAAGTGCTCAGTGTGCTGGTTTTTCTATCATCTTAATAAGAGAAAGTTTAGAGTACTGGCACTAGTTTAGTGTATACAGGAATATAAGGAACTAGTAAATGTTCCGGTGCTTACCAACCTAAAATATGACAGTTAAGAGAGAAAGAGGAAAGAGAACCTCAAGGAAAGCAGGTGGTTTAAGCTAGCACTCATTCCTGTCTAACATGTTTAAGATTAAAAAATAACCTTTAATAAGTATGTTTAATACTGGCCTAAATACCAAGTGTACCAAATATTTAAAACTAAGTCACAAATGTCCCCCTGTTTCCTGGCCGATAGCAGCTCCCTCGGCTTCAGGTGTCAGGGACAAATGGACTCTAAATTTAAAAAACAACAATCACCAAGGTGCAAATGAATGCACAAAATATTTAGCAGCAAACTAGTTTCGGCTGTGCTATCAGCCTTTCTCAATGCTATGGACAAACGGAGGCCCGGGTGCCACCCCTTTATATAGCACTAACTTTAACCTTATCAACCAATCAATGTTTCATGAAAAGATACTCCTACTTTTGGTCCAATCCCTGTGTATTTCTGTATTCTGACGTGCACAAACAATAGCCCAATGAGCATTCACATGTTAGAGAAATTGCAAATGCGTTCCAATATGTAATATATAATTCAGTTTGATTTTATTTTATTTTACATTTTCCCCGTTGTATGTTATCAATCAGTGCACATGGGATATGTGTTTGTGTATTTGTCCACATGTGATTTGGATCGCTTATAACCATTGAAGTATATGTAACCAGCAAAGTGTGCGTCCAGTTCCCTTCGTGCAATACAATTTAGGATAAAACGGCAGTGTTTTCTCTTGTTTTTCTCAATGTGACTATGTAATTGAGAACAGCACGTAAAAGAGCCATTGGTCCACAAAGACATACCCTTATTTTGTGTCATCCAATCACACAACTGTGTCTCCGTGTAACAACAAAGCAATATCGTATAGGAACATTGCTGTATAATCGAGCAGACAAACCCTTATTCTGTCATTAACCATCATGTTATTGAAAATCAGGGACATTGAAGCTCATATAACCCCTGTGCAAGTAACGTTAATGTCAGGGGCAGTATAGATCTATTCTAGTGTAACTTGTGGTTAGGGAATTTACATTGATTCAATTTTTACTAGCGTCCTCTCTTAACTTTTCTATCATCTTGGCATGTTCATATTGGGAGACAATATGACGTTTCAGTGCTTGGGACAATATGACGTTTCAGTGCTTGGGACGTTTTCCTAATTTTGCATGTGTTTTGATATTTGCATTTATTTAGACCTCTTTGATATGCACAATGCAGTTGATTTATGTGCATTGACATTTCCATTTGCAGTAATACAGACATTGTTTTGTTAAAGTGGTCTGAATGAAATAAAATATGAGGATAAACATCCTGAAAAATGGAGTGGACATGAAATGACCTTAACAAAAAGGCATAATAGTCCATATAATCGTCAACTTAAAAGTTGAGACTCTAACAAAACAATATAAAAGTCTTCAGATCCAAGAATGGAGTAAATAAAACTTTCTGCTTAGGGACAAAGAATAGAATTGAATAGAAACCCAAATCCTATAGATGGTCTCATTCTAAAAATCTATTCAGTTCATCCAAAAGCAATGTAATCTGCCCCCCACCAGAAGGACTGGTTTGAGAACCGCACCTTCATGCAGTCTAATAACTAGTAATTACATAGCATTTTTCTCCCAGAAGGATACAAAAAAACGCTTATTCAGTGCTTACACTCGGAGTTAACTAACGACTAGATTACAAGTTTTGTCGGTAAAAACGCTAACGCTCTTTTTTTTTCCAGCGCTCACTTTAAACAACGCTGGTATTACAAGTTTTCTGAATGGCTGCGTTAGCCATTCAGATTTAGCTCCACTTCTCACTGTAATACCAGCGTTGCTTACGGTAGCGGTAAGCTGGCAAAACGTGCTCGTGCATGATTTCCCCATAGGAAACAATGGGGCAGATTCGGCTGGAAAAAAAACTAACACCTGCAAAAAAGCAGCGTTCAGCTCTTAATGCAGCCCCATTGCTTCCTATGGGGAAAGAAAAAATATGTCTGCACCTAACACCCTAACATGAACCCAGAGTCTAAACACCCCTAACCTTACACTTATTAACCCCTAATCTGCCGTCCCCGACATCGTCGCCACCTGCATCATACTATTAACCCCTAATCTGCCGCTCCGGACACCGCCGCCACCTACATTATACTTATGAACCCCCCAACATGAAGACTTCTGCCGGATGGAGGACCTCTTCTGCCCCGCTTGGATGAACACTTCTGCCGGATGGAGGAACTCTTCTGCCCCGCTTGGATGAAGACTTCTGCCGGATGGAGGACCACATCGCCAGGATTGGATGAAGAATTCGGCCCGGCTGGGTGAACACGGCTCAAAGTAGGGTGATCTTCAGGGGGTTAGTGTTAGGTTTTTTTAAGGGGGGATTGGGTGGGTTTTAGAGTAGGGGTGTGTGGGTGATGGGTTTTAATGTTGGGGGGGTCTTGTATTTTTTTTACAGGTAAAAGAGCTGATTACTTTTGTAATTTAGTATAGGGTAGGGAATTTTATTATTTTGGGGGGCTTTTTATTTTATTAGGGGGATAAGATTAGGTGTAATTAGTTTAAAAAAATTGTAATTTCTTTTTTATTTTCTGTAATTTAGTGGGGGGGGGGGGGGTTTCCGTAATTTAGTTTATTTAATTTAATTGTAATTAGTTTAATTTAATTTAGTTAATTTATTTATTGATAGTGTAGTGTTAGGTGTAATTGTAACTTAGGTTAGGGTTTATTTTACAGGTAATTTTGTCTTTATTCTATCTAGGTAGTTATTAAATAGTTAATAACTATTTAATAACTATTGTACCTAGTTAAAATAAATACAAAGTTGCCTGTAAAATAAAAATAAATCCTAAAACAGCTACAATGTAACTATTAGTTATATTGTAGCTATATTAGGGTTTATTTTATAGGTAAGTATTTAGTTTTAAATAGGATTAATGTATTTAATTATAGTAATTTTATTTAGATTTATTTAAATTATATTTAACTTAGGGGGGTGTTAGGGTTAGGGTTAGACTTAGGTTTACGGGTTAATAACTTTATTATAGTAGCGGTGATGTTGGGGGCGGCAGATTAGGGGTTAATAATTGTAGGTAGGTGGCGGCGATGTTAGGGAGGGCAGATTAGGGGTTAATAAAATGTATTATACGGTTTCTGAGGCGGGAGTGCAGCGGTTTAGGGGTTAAATACATTTATTATAGTGGTGGCGATGTCCGGTCGGCATATTAGGGGTTAAGAAGTGTAGGTAGGTTGCAGCGACATTGGGGTAGGCAGATTAGGGGTTAATAAATATAATTTAGGTGTCGGCGATGTTAGGGGCAGCAGATTAGGGGTTCATAAGTATAACGTAGGTGGCGGCGATGTCCGGTCGGCAGATTAGGGGTTAAAAATTTATAATATAGTGTTTGCGATGTGGGGGGGCCTCGGTTTAGGGGTTAATAGGTAGTTTATGGGTGTTAGTGTACTTTATAGCACTTTAGTTAAGAGCTTTATGTTCCAGCGTTAACCCATAAAACTCTTAACTACTGACTTTTAAAGGCGGTAGGAGTCTTGGAGGTAGAGGCAGTACCGCTCACTTCTTCCAAGACTTGTAATACCAGCGTTAGGAAAATCCCATTAAAAAGATAGGATACGCAATTGACGTAAGGGGATTTGCAGTATGGAAAAGTCGCAGAAAAAAGTGAGCGGTACACCTGTACCTACCTGACTTGTAATACCAGCAGGCGTTAAAAAGCAGCGTTAGGACCCCTTAACGCTGCATTTTAAGGCTAACGCCAAACTCGTAATCTAGGCGTAAATTAGCAGCTCATAAAAACAGTAGTTATTATTACCCAAATAAATGGTACACAATAAATTGACCTCAAAGGCCAAAGGGCTGTATTAACCCTGCCGGGAAATAAATCTATGACCCTTAGATCTAGAACAAGCATTTGTAGTCAGAACATAAACAGAGTTATCTACTTAAGAATCTGAAACTGCTCATGCTAACTGTTCAACAAAGGTTGAGAGAACAGTAATGTCAGCCACAGATAAAGCTGAGCTAAAAATATAAACAGTACGTGATTATGTTCTACTAAGGTTATATACAAATTCTAAGGAATTCTGAAAACAATTACCAATTTTCTTAGAAATAGTAGTACAGTGCCAAGAGGGAATCAGAATAACCATTCTCTAGAATATAATACAGATAGTATATTGAATAGGAAAAGACCTCAAATCTGTAAAAATGTTAAAATCCAGATTTGAAAAAGATTAACATACGGCTAAGAATACGAATTGTGCGCTATGAGGGGTGTGGTGCTAAATTGCACGTTATTGTCACCGCTCACTTACCTACAGCGCTGGTATTACAGGTTTTTATAAACCCGGCATTAACAGGCAATAAGTGAGCGTAGAGCAAAATTGTGCTCCATACCGCACTCCAATACCAGCGCAGCGGTGAGCTGGTTTTACGTGCGCGATTTCCCCATTGACATCAATGGGGAGAGCCGGCTGAAAAAAAGTCTAACACCTGCAAAAAAGCAGCGTAAAGCTCCGTAATGCAGCCCCATTGATTCCTATGGTCTCATTCTAAAAATCTATTCAGTTCATCCAAAAACAATGTAATCTGCCCCCCACCAGAAGGACTGGTTTGAGAACCGCACCTTCATGCAGTCTAATAACTAGTAATTACATAGCATTTTTCTCCCAGAAGGATACGGCTGGGTGAACACGGCTCAAGGTAGTCGGCCCGGCTGGGTGAACACGGCTCAAGGTAGTCGGCCCGGCTGGGTGAACACGGCTCAAGGTAGGGTGATCTTCAGGGGGTTAGTGTTAGGTTTTTTTAAGGGGGGATTGGGTGGGTTTTAGAGTAGGGGTGTGTGGGTTTTAATGTTGGGGGGGTCTTGTATTTTTTTTACAGGTAAAAGAGCTGATTACTTTGGGGCAATGCCCCGCAAAAAGCCCTTTTAAGGGCTGGTAAAAGAGCTGATTACTTTTGTAATTTAGTATAAGGTAGGGAATTTTATTATTTTGGGGGGCTTTTTATTTTATTAGGGGGATTAGATTAGGTGTAATTAGTTTAAAAAAATTGTAATTTCTTTTTTGTTTTCTGTAATTTAGTGTGGGGGGGGGGGGGGTTCCCGTAATTTAGTTTATTTAATTTAATTGTAATTAGTTTAATTTAATTTAGTTAATTTATTTATTGATAGTGTAGTGTTAGGTGTAATTGTAACTTAGGTTAGGGTTTATTTTACAGGTAATTTTGTCTTTATTCTAGCTTCTAGTTCTAGTTAATAACTATTTAATAACTATTGTACCTAGTTAAAATAAATACAAAGTTGCCTGTAAAATAAAAATAAATCCTAAAACAGCTACAATGTAACTATTAGTTATATTGTAGCTATATTAGGGTTTATTTTATAGGTAAGTATTTAGTTTTAAATAGGATTAATGTATTTAATTATAGTAATTTTATTTAGATTTATTTAAATTATATTTAACTTAGGGGGGTGTTAGGGTTAGCGTTAGACTTAGGTTTACGGGTTAATAACTTTATTATAGTAGCGGTGATGTTGGGGGCGGCAGATTAGGGGTTAATAATTGTAGGTAGGTGGCGGCGATGTTAGGGAGGGCAGATTAGGGGTTAATAAAATGTATTATACGGTTTCTGAGGCGGGAGTGCAGCGGTTTAGGGGTTAAATACACTTATTATAGTGGTGGCGATGTCCGGTCGGCATATTAGGGGTTAAGAAGTGTAGGTAGGTTGCAGCGACGTTGGGGTAGGCAGATTAGGGGTTAATAAATATAATTTAGGTGTCGGCGATGTTAGGGGCAGCAGATTAGGGGTTCATAAGTATAACGTAGGTGGCGGGGATGTCCGGTCGGCAGATTAGGGGTTAAAAATTTATAATATAGTGTTTGCGATGTGGGGGGGCCTCGGTTTAGGGGTTAATAGGTAGTTTATGGGTGTTAGTGTACTTTATAGCACTTTAGTTAAGAGCTTTATGTTTCAGCGTTAACCCATAAAACTCTTAACTACTGACTTTTAAAGGCGGTAGGAGTCTTGGAGGTAGAGGCTGTACCGCTCACTTCTTCCAAGACTTGTAATACCAGCGTTAGGAAAATCCCATTAAAAAGATAGGATACGCAATTGACGTAAGGGGATTTACAGTATGGAAATGTCGCAGAAAAAAGTGAGCGGTACACCTGTACCTACCTGACTTGTAATACCAGCAGGCGTTAAAAAGCAGCGGTAGGACCCCTTAACGCTGCATTTTAAGGCTAACGCCAAACTCGTAATCTAGGCGTAAATTAGCAGCTCATAAAAACAGTAGTTATTATTACCCAAATAAATTGTACACAATAAATTGACCTCAAAGTCCAAAGGGCTGTATTAACCCTGCCGGGAAATAAATCTATGACCCTTAGATCTAGAACAAGCATTTGTAGTCAAAACATAAACAGAGTTATCTACTTAAGAATCTGAAACTGCTCATGCTAACTGTTCAACAAAGGTTGAGAGAACAGTAATGTCAGCCACAGATAAAGCTGAGCTAAAAATATAAACAGTACGTGATTATGTTCTACTAAGGTTATATACAAATTCTAAGGAATTCTGAAAACAATTACCAATTTTCTTAGAAATAGTAGTACAGTCCCAAGAGGGAATCAGAATAACCATTCTCTAGAATATAATACAGATAGTATATTGAATAGGAAAAGACCTCAAATCTGTAAAAATGTTAAAATCCAGATTTGAAAAGGATTAACATACGGCTAAGAATATACGAGTTTTGCGCTATGAGGGGTGTGGTGCTAAATTGCACGTTATTGTCACCGCTCACTTACCTACAGCGCTGGTGTTACAGGTTTTCATAAACCCGGCATTAACAGGCAATAAGTGAGCGTAGAGCAAAATTGTGCTCCATACCGCACTCCAATACCAGCGCAGCGGTGAGCTGGTTTTACGTGCGTGATTTCCCCATTGACATCAATGGGGAGAGCCGGCTGAAAAAAAGTCTAACACCTGCAAAAAAGCAGCGTAAAGCTCCGTAATGCAGCCCCATTGATTCCTAAAGGGAAACAAAAGTTATGTTTTACACCTAACACCCTAACATGAACCCGAGTCTAAACACCACTAATCATACACTTATTAAACCCTAATCTGCCGCCCCCGACATCACTGACACCTACATTATATTTATTAACCCCTAATCTGCTGCCCCTGACATCCGACACCTACATTATATTTATTAACTCCTAATCTTCCGCCCCCAATGTCGCCACCATCTACCTACACTTATTAACCCCTAATCTTTCACCCCCAATGTCACCACCACTATACTAAATCTATTAACCCCTAAACCTAAGTCTAACCCTAACCCCCCCCTAAATTAAATATAATTCAAATAAATCTAAATAAAAAATCCTATCATTAACTAAATAATTCCTATTTAAAACTAAATACTAATAGTTACATTGTAGCTAGTTTAGAGTTTATTTTTTATTTTACAGGCAAGTTTGTATTTATTTTAACTAGGTAGAATAGTTAGTAAATAGTTATAACTACCTAGCTAAAATAAATACAAATTTACCTGTAAAATAAAACCTAACCTGAGTTACACTAACACCTAACCTTATGCTACAATTAAATAAATTACATTTATTAAATACAATTACCTAAATTACAAAACAAAACAAACACTAAACTACACAAAATAAAAAAACAAATGATCAGATATTTAAACAAAGTATACCTAATCTAATAACCCTATCAAAATAACAAAAGCCCCCCTAAAATAAAAAAAAAACCTAGCCTAAACTAAACTACCAATAGCCCTTAAAAGGGCCTTTTGCGGGGCTTTGCCCCAAAGAAATCAGCTCTTTTACCTTTAAAAAAAATACAAACAACCCCCCAACAGTAAAACACACCACCCACACAAACAACCCCCCAAATAAAATCTTAACTAAAAAAACCTAAGCTCCCCATTGCCCTGAAAAGGGCATTTGGATGGGCATTGCCCTTAAAAGGGCATTTAGCTCTTTTTCAGCCCAAACCCTAACCTAAAAATAAAACCCACCCAATAAACCCTTAAAAAACCCTAACACTAACCCCCGGAGATCCACTTACAGTTTTGAAGACCGGACATCCATCCTCAATGAAGCCGGGAGAAGACTTCATCCAAGCGGCAAGAGGTCCTCAACGTAGCCGGGAGAAGTCTTCATCCAAGCGGCAAGAAGTGGTCCTCCAGACTCATCCAATCAGTCAATAGCATTGATCTCGCATTGGATGACGTCATTTAAAGGAACCTTCAATCGGGAAGAAGACTTCGATTTAAGAGGATGCTCTGTGCCGGATGTCTTGAAGATGGAGCCGCTCCGCGCCGGATGGATGAAGATAGAAGATGCCGTCTCTGGAGGACCACTTCTGCCAGCTTGGATGAAGACTTCTCCCAGCTTCGTTGAGGATCATGTAATTAAAATCAAACAATGGATAAACTGCAATTCAACAGGGGTAATTTACTTGCTCTCTTGTTCATGCCCCCTGTTTTACGGCGGTAAAACGACTAGAGAGTTAAAGGAGAGCGTTAGGGAGCATAGGTACGATATTAAAATCATCAACATCGACAGTCCCATAGTTAGGTATTTTGCCGAAAAACACGGATCCAGATATGATGACTTAACTGTGATTGGCATAAAACAGGTTAAACCTAGAAGAAGGGGAGGAGATTTAGATAGAGATTTAGATAGAGAAAGTGGATGTATGTCCTCAATACCCTTTCACCTAAGCGATTGAATGAGAAATTGGAGTTTGCAAGTTTTTTGTGAATGTAGTTCTCCTTTAAGAGACCTAAAAAATCCTATCTTTGTTATCAAAAAGATGTATAACTCTATTCTTTTGACATGGTGTGGTTGTTTATCACAATGTAACCATGCAGGTTTAATATATAAATATTACAAATACGAAATACAATGTTGCTCTTTTTGTATATATGTTTGCTATGCTTATATCGGTATTTTATATGTCTGTTTTTTCACTTTGCTTTTCTCACTGTCGGGTGCCTTGTTTTGCACATAGCAGAATGGAATGATAACAATCAATCGCTGAGCAATCTCGGTGTGTAACGGCGCTAATTAAGCCCAACACTGGCTAATGGATGACATCTGACAAAGCGTCATTCTCACAGCCGGTATTTTCAGTCTGTATGCTGAATGGTTTGATACGAAATAGGCCCTCCATGATTTGTTTTACCTGCTTGGTGGCAAGAATTCAGCTCTCGCTGCAGCAAGGTGCTTGAGGAGGAGAGCCATATCGTATGGGCAGGAATTTGCACAGTGCTACAAGCAATGGAAACACGGAGCTCTTGAAAATTTAATAATCCGTACAGGGAACTTTGAAGTGAGACCTCCCTAGTGAGGCATCAGGAGTTTGTTTCCCACAACCGAGGATTCATACGTTAAGGCTCATGTTTGATAACTGTCTATTCACTTGCTTTGGCTTAGAGCGTGCGTATGCACTAAGTGCTCAGTGTGCTGGTTTTTCTATCATCTTGGCATGTTCATATTGGGAGACATTAAGGGTGCATGCAGCTGCACTAAGAGCACCTTGGAACCTTCCTAATGACGTTTCAGTGCTTGGGACGTTTTCCTAATTTTGCATGTGTTTTGATATTTGCATTTATTTAGACCTCTTTGATATGCACAATGCACTTGATTTATGTGCATTGACATTTCCATTTGCAGTAATACAGACATTGTTTTGTTAAAGGGTATTTTACTCAACTGTAAAAATGCTGTATTAATACATTTTTGGTGCAGTCTGTGTCACACTTTACCTTTTGTTATTTTTTTTTATTTATTAGCCCTTTCTTTATCTGGTGTATTTTCCTATATATATCATGACCCAAATGGGGCCGTATACCCCTGTTTCCATATGTGCCTTCAGACTAACCAGAAACAGGAGTTAAGAAGCAGCGGTCTTACGACAGCGGATCATGTCTGCCAGACATTTAATAAATTGGCCCCATGGCCTGAGAGAGAAGGGAGAACGTAAAAAAGAGAGGAGGAAGTCTAGAATGATAGTTAAGAGAGAGAAGGGAGAGATGATCATTTATATTTAAAAAAAACATCTAGGTCTGCTATGACCTTCCATGACTGTCAGCACTTCTGTATTCTCTCAGTTCAATAACTTCCTTTTTTCTATCCAGCTGTTGTCTTCCCCAGAACTTATATTTGATGTTTCTTACTGTTAGAACTTATTTTTGTTACTTTGTTACTGTATGTAGCATTATTCAATTTGCTATGGTATAAAATAAAATAAATATTACAAAATGTTTCACAATAGCTTAACATATGCAAAGAGGGGGTGAAGCAGTGGGTGTGGTGGGGTTGTATTAGAAGTTTCGGGTAACATTTTCTCCTGGGTAGTAGCATAGAACTTGAAATTCCCCTATGTGAACAACATTGCAATGTAAATCATTTACACTTCATACACAGTTAAACACCTTATTAAATATGAACATTGCATTAATCTGCATATATATATATATATATATATATATATATATATATATATATATATATATATATATATATATATAAATAAATATATATATATATATATATACACACACACATTATCTCACTAAAGTGAGTACACCCTTCACATTTTTGTAAATATTTTATTATATATTTTCATGTGACAACATTGAAGAAATGACACTTTGTTACAATGTAAAGTAGTGAATGTACAGCCTGTATAACCGTGTAAATTTGCTGTCCCCTCAAAACAACTCAACACACAGCTATTAATGTCAAGACAGTTTGGCAACAAAACTGAGTACACCCCTAAGTGGAAATGTCCAAATTGGGCCGAAGTGTGTGGCCACCATAACTTTGCAGCATTGCCTTAACCCTCTTGGGCATGGAGTTCACCAGAGCTTCACAGGTTGCCACTGCAGTCCTCTTCCATTCCACAGATGCTCAATAGGGTTTAGGTCTGGAGACATGCTTGGCCAGTCCATCATTGACAAGCCTGTTTCGTTCTTTTTGGAACTCATCAGTAAGAGATAGATTTCTGGTTGCTGTCATAATCCTGTTTAAAAGGATCGCTGTGTCAAAACAGTATTTTTGAAGCAAAAAAACTGAGAATTTGCATATCTAATTTGCATATCTTACCCACAATTCTCTTGTGCATTGGAAACATTGTATATTAAGAATTTTTGGGGAAAAGCAAGCAGGGATACTTGCCTAGATATACTAATTTCCTATGCAAATATTTACATTGATTTAATTTTGAGACATGGAGGATTTTAATTTCAGTTTTTTTATCTCCCCCCATAATTTTAATGAATTTTGGTTTAACCATGAAAATAGCCTTTCCAATGCAGCAACCAGAAATCTATCTCCTACTGATGAGTTCCAAAAAGAATGAAACAGGCTTGTCTAGTGAGTGATTTCTGGTTTGCTGTCATAATCCTGTTTAAAAGGATCGCTGTGTCAAAACAGTATTTTTGAAGCAAAAAAATCTGAGAATTTGCATATCTAATTTGCATATCTTACCCACAATTCTCTTGTGCATTGGAAACATTGTATATTAAGAATTTCTGGGGAAAACCAAGTGGGGATACTTGCCTAGATGTACTAATTTCCTATGCAAATATTTACATTGATATATATATATATATATGAATGAAATAGCAGGTTTTCCAGCACTCCAACCTTGGGCGATTCTCAAACACCTGGGTGCAGTCCTTAATAGAACATTTAGAACAATTTGAATAGAATGAAGGGCACTCTCAGGATTTTTTTGTATTTGCAAATATTCTTAGTATCAGCAATTCTTTATAGTCGACGTTTCGGCTTTCACAGAAGCCTTCCTCAAGACAGATAATATCTTATGTCGGCATAAAGCCGTGCTCACCAACCAGTAGACAACGTGTCACATGCTTTATGCTGACATAAGATATTATCTGTCTTGAGGAAGGCTTCTGTGAAAGCCGAAACGTCGACTATGAAGTATTGCTGATACTAAGAATAAATATCTTTGTTTTGCAAATACAAAAAAATCCTGAGAGTGCCCTTCATTCTATTCAAATTGTTATATATATATATATATATATATACACACATATATATACATATACAGGTAGCCCTCAGTTTACGCCGGGGTTAGGTTCCAGAAAGAATGGTTGTAAATCGAAACCGTTGTAAATTGAAACCCAGTTTATAATGTAAGTCAATGGGAAGTGAGGGAGTTAGGTTCCAGTTCCCTCTCAAAATTGACATAAGTAACATCCAATACATTATTTTTAAATGAAGACTTTAAATGCTAAACAGCATTATTAACCTAATAAAATAGATTGTATCATCATCAAACTAAGATTAATAAACAAAAACATTTGCTAAACCGCACCTAATAAAATTATCACACAAATAAAGTTTAATAAAGAAAAACGTTTTTTTACTTGCATTTTTCTGCAGCTAAGGGAAGTGGCTGCTAGATCTTGTTCCTTTAAAAACGGCTCCATTGCTCAGGTCTGGTTATACACTGATTAATTTCAGCCTGCCTGTGTTTAATCACACAACAGACTGTATCATCATCAAACTAAGTTTAATGAACAAAAACGTTTTTTACTTGCCTTTTTCTGAAAACAGTTCTCTGCATTGAGTCTGCAGCTAAGTGGCTGCTAGATCTTGTTCTTTTGAAAGCTGATCCATTGATCACGATTGGCTTGCTTTTCTTTGCATGTGTTTGCTGCAACACAAGCGGACAGCTCCACCTACTGGCTATTTTAATGTATGCATGTGCTAATGCTTTCAATAGCAGTCAATGCTTTTCAATAGCAAAAAAAAAAAAAGGGCGTTATACTGAGGGCCACCTGTATTTATATATATATATATATATATCCTATTATATAAAAGGCCAAGTGTGTTTGACCAAAGCTGTCATGCGCAGTAGAGACAGCACTAGGACAAACCCACCTGGCCTTTGAGTCCTGCTCCCTACCTAGCTGATCTGCCGCCTGCGGCAGAAGTGGGCGTCACCTGGAGTGAGTGGGGGCGTGGCCGCTGTGGAGGGGCGTGGTCGAGGAATGGCCTTGAAGGGGCGTGGTTAAGCATGAAGGGGGAGTGGCTGGGCGCGGTCTGGAGATAGAGAGGGGGAGAGAGAGAGAGAGAGGGGGAGAGAGAGAGAGAGGGGGAGAGAGAGAGAGAGGGGGAGAGATAGAGAGAGGGGGAGAGATAGAGAGAGGGGGAGAGATAGAGAGAGGGGGAGAGAGAGAGAGAGAGAGAGGGGAGAGATAGAGAGGGGGGGAGAGATAGAGAGGGGGGGAGAGATTGAGAGAGAGAGGGGGAGAGAGAGAGAGGAGGGGAGAGAGAGAGAGAGAGAGGAGGGGCGAGAGAGAGAGGAGGGGAGAGAGAGAGAGAGAGGAGGAGAGAGAGAGAGAGAGAGGAGGAGAGGAGAGGGGGGAGAGAGAGGAGAGGGGGAGAGAGAGGAGAGGGGGAGAGAGAGGGGGGGAGAGAGAGAGAGAGAGAGAGAGGAGAGAGGGGGAGAGAGGGGGGAGAGAGAGAGGAGGGGAGAGAGAGAGAGAGAAGGGGAGAGAGAGAGAGGAGGGGAGAGAGAGGATAGGGGGAGAGAGAAAAGATAGGGGGAGAGAGAGAGGATGGGGGAGAGAGAGAGAGGATAGGGGGAGAGAGAGAGGATAGGGGGAGAGAGAGAAGATATTGGGAGAGAGAGAGAGGATGGGGGAGAGAGAGAGGATAGGGGGAGAGAGAGAGGATAGGGGGAGAGAGAGAGAGCTCAAAAGAGAGGGGGAAAGAGAACGCAAAAGAGATGGGGAGAGAGAGCTCAAAAGAGATGGGGGAGAGAGAGCGCAAAAGAGATGGGGAATAGAGAGCGCAAAAGAGATGGGGAGAGAGAGAGAGCAAAAGAGAGGAGGATAGAGAGCATAAAAGAGATGGGGGAGAGAGAGAGCTCAAAAGAGAGGGGGATAGAGAGCACAAAAGAGATGGGGGAGAGAGAGAGAGCAAAAGAGAGGGGGATAGAGAGAGCAAAAGAGAGGGGGAAGAGAGAGCAAAAGAGTGGGGGAGAGAGCGTGAAGAGAGGGGGGAGAGAGTCGGCGGGAATGGCCCATGGCCAAGCATGAAGGGGACATGGCCGGGCGCAGTTGGGAGATAGAGAGGGGGGAGAGATAGAGAGGAGGGCAGAGAGAGAGGAGGAGAGGAGGGGAGAGAGAGGAGGGGAGAGAGGAGAGGGGGAGAGAGAGAGGAGAGGGGGGGCAAGAGAGGGGGGGGGAGAGAGAGGAGAGGAGAGGGGGGGCAAGAGAGGGGAGAGAGAGGGGGGAGAGAGAGGAGAGGGGGAGAGAGAGGAGAGGGGGAGAGAGGGGGAAGAGGGAGAGAGAAAGGGGGGAGAGAGAGAGAAGGGGAGAGAGAGAGAAGGGGAGAGAGAGAGAAGGGGAGAGAGAGAGAGGATAGGGGGAGAGAGAGGATAGGGGGAGAGAGAGGATAGGGGGAGAGAGAGGATAGGGGGAGAGAGAGAAAGCTCAAAAAAGAGGGGGAGAGAGAGCGCAAAAGAGAGGGGGATAGAGAGCGAGAGCGCAAAAGAGAGGGGGGGGGAGAGAGCGCAAAGAAAGGGGGGAGAGCACGCAAAGAGAGGGGGGGAGAGAGCGCAAAGAGAGGGGGGAGAGAGCGCAAAGAGAGGGGGGAGAGAGCGCAAAAGAGAGGGGGAGAGAGCGCAAAAGAGAGGGGGGAGTGAGAGAGTGCAAAAGAGAGGGGGAGAGAGAGAGCGCAAAGAGAGGGGGAGAGAGAGAGCTCAAAAGAGAGGGGGAGAGAGAGAGCTCAAAAGAGAGGGGGATAGAGAGCGCAAAAGAGACGAGGGGAGAGAGAGAGAGCAAAAGAGAGGGGGGAGAGAGCGCAAAAGAGATGGGGGAGAGAGAGAGCAAAAGAGAGGGGGATAGAGAGCGCAAAAGAGAGGGGGATAGAGAGCGCAAAAGAGAGGGGGTAGAGAGAGTGCAAAAGAGAGGGGGGGGTGGGGGGAGAGAGAGCAAAAGAGAGGGGGAGAGAGAGAGCAAAAGAGGGGGGAGAGAGAGCAAAAGAGGGGGGAGAGAGAGCAAAAAAGAGATGGGGGAGAGAGAGAGCTCAAAAGAGAGGGGGATAGAGAGCACAAAAGAGATGGGGGAGAGAGAGAGAGCAAAAGAGAGGGGGATAGAGAGAGCAAAAGAGAGGGGGAAGAGAGAGCAAAAGAGTGGGGGAGAGAGCGTGAAGAGAGGGGGGAGAGAGTCGGCGGGAATGGCCCATGGCCAAGCATGAAGGGGACATGGCCGGGCGCAGTTGGGAGATAGAGAGGGGGGAGAGATAGAGAGGAGGGCAGAGAGAGAGGAGGAGAGGAGGGGAGAGAGGAGAGGGGGAGAGAGAGAGGAGAGGGGGGGCAAGAGAGGGGAGAGAGAGGGGGAAGAGGGAGAGAGAAAGGGGGGAGAGAGAGAGAAGGGGAGAGAGAGAGAGGATAGGGGGAGAGAGAGGATAGGGGGAGAGAGAGAGAGCTCAAAAAAGAGGGGGAGAGAGAGCGCAAAAGAGAGGGGGATAGAGAGCGCAAAAGAGATGGGAGAGAGAGAGAGCGCAAAAGAGAGGGGGGGAGAGAGCGCAAAGAGAGGGGGGAGAGCGCGCAAAGAGAGGGGGGGGAGAGAGCGCAAAGAGAGGGGGGAGAGAGCGCAAAGAGAGGGGGGAGAGAGCGCAAAGAGAGGGGGGGAGAGAGCGCAAAGAGAGGGGGAGAGAGCGCAAAAGAGAGGGGGAGAGAGAGAGTGCAAAAGAGAGGGGGAGAGAGAGAGCGCAAAGAGAGGGGGAGAGAGAGAGCTCAAAAGAGAGGGGGAGAGAGAGAGCTCAAAAGAGAGGGGGATAGAGAGCGCAAAAGAGACGAGGGGAGAGAGAGAGAGCAAAAGAGAGGGGGGAGAGAGCGCAAAAGAGATGGGGGAGAGAGAGAGAGAGCAAAAGAGAGGGGGATAGAGAGCGCAAAAGAGAGGGGGATAGAGAGCGCAAAAGAGAGGGGGTAGAGAGAGTGCAAAAGAGAGGGGGGGTGGGGGGAGAGAGAGCAAAAGAGAGGGGGGGAGAGAGAGCAAAAGAGAGGGGGGGAGAGAGAGCAAAAGAGGGGGGAGGGAGCGCAAAAGAGATGGGGAGAGAGTGCAAAAGAGAGGGGGGAGAGAGCGCAAAAGAGAGGGGAGAGAGAGAGCACAAAAGAGGGGGGAGAGAGAGAGCAAAAGAGGGGGAGAGAGAGAGCACAAAAGAGAGAGGAGAGAGAGAGTGAGAGAGAGAGGAGGGGGGTAGAGAGAGATGAGGGGGGTAGAGAGAGAGAGGAGGGGGGAGAGAGAGAGAGAGAGAGAGAGGAGGGGAGAGAGAGAGAGAAGAGGGGGGGAGAGAGAGAGAGAGAGAGAGAGGAGGGGGAGAGAGAGAGGAAGGGGGAGAGAGAGAGGAAGGGGGAGAGAGAGAGGGGAGGGAGGGAGAGAGAGAGGAGGGGGAGAGAGAGAGGGGAGGGGGAGAGAGAGAGAGAGAGAGAGAGAGAGAGAGAGAGAGAGAGAGAGAGAGAGAGAGAGAGAGAGAGAGAGAGAGAGGGGGAGAGAGAGAGCTCAAAAGAGATGGGGGAGAGAGCGCAAAAGAGATGGGGGAGAGAGAGAGCTCAACAGAGAGGGGGAGAGAGAGCGCAAAAGAGGTGGGGGAGAGAGGGGGGTGAGAGGAGAGGGGGGAGAGAGAGAGGAGAGGGGGGGCAAGAGAGAGAGGAGAGGGGGGAGAGAGGGGGGAGAGAGAGGAGAGGGGGGAGAGAGGGGGAAGAGAGAGAGAGGAGAGGGGGGGAAGAGAGAGAGAGGAGAGGGGGGGGGGGGAAGAGAGAGAGAGGAGAGGGGGGAGAGAGAGAGAGAGAGGAGGGGAGAGAGAGAGAGGATAGGTGGAGAGAGAGGATAGGGGGAGAGAGAGCTCAAAAAAGAGGGGGAGAGAGAGTGCAAAAGAGAGGGGGATAGAGAGCGCAAACGAGATGGGAGAGAGAGAGCGCAAAAGAGATGGGAGAGAGAGAGCGCAAAAGAGAGGGGGGAGAGAGAGCAAAAGAGAGGGGGGAGAGAGAGCAAAAGAGAGGGGGGAGAGAGAGCAAAAGAGAGGGGGGAGAGAGAGCACAAAATAGGGGGGAGAGAGAGAGAGAGCAAAAGAGGGGGAGAGAGAGAGCACAAAAGAGAGGGAGGAGAGAGAGAAGGAGAGAGAGAGGAGGGGGGTAGAGAGAGAGGAGGGGGGAGAGAGAGAGAGAAGAGGGGAGAGAGAGAGAGAGAAGAGGGGAGAGAGAGAGAGAGAAGAGGGGAGAGAGAGAGGAAGGGGGAGAGAGAGAGGAAGGGGGAGAGAGAGAGGGGAGGGAGAGATAGAGGAGGGGGAGAGAGAGAGGAGGGAGAGGAGGGGGAGAGAGAGGAGGGGGAGAGAGAGGAGGGGGAGAGAGAGCTCAAAAGAGATGGGGGAGAGAGAGAGCGCAAAAGAGATGGGAGAGAGAGCTCAACAGAGAGGGGGAGAGAGAGCGCAAAAGAGGGGGAGAGAGCAAAAGAGAGGGGGGAGAGAGCGTGAAGAGAGAGAGAGAGAGAGAGAGAGGAGGGGAGAGAGAGAGAGGATAGGGGGAGAGAGAGGATAGGGGGAGAGAGAGAGAGCTCAAAAAAGAGGGGGAGAGAGAGAGCGCAAAAGAGAGGGGGATAGAGAGCGCAAAAGAGATGGGAGAGAGAGAGAGAGAGCGCAAAAGAGAGGGGGGGAGAGAGCGCGAAGAGAGGGGGGAGAGAGCGCGAAGAGAGGGGGGAGAGAGCGCGAAGAGAAGAGGAGAGAGCGCAAAAGAGAGGGGGAGAGAGAGAGTGCAAAAGAGAGGGGGAGAGAGACAGCGCAAAGAGAAGGGGGAGAGAGAGAGCGCAAAAGAGATGGGGGAGAGAGAGAGCTCAAAAGAGAGGGGGAGAGAGAGCTCAAAAGAGAGGGGGATAGAGAGCGCAAAAGAGACGGGGGGAGAGAGAGAGAGAGCAAAAGAGAGGGGGGAGAGAGCGCAAAAGAGATGGGGGAGAGAGAGAGAGAGCAAAAGAGAGGGGGATAGAGAGCGCAAAAGAGAGGGGGATAGAGAGCGCAAAAGAGAGGGGGGTAGAGAGAGTGCAAAAGAGAGGGGGGATGGGGGGAGAGAGAGCAAAAGAGGGGGGAGAGAGCAAAAGAGGGGGGAGAGAGAGCAAAAGAGGGGGGAGGGAGCACAAAGGAGATGGGGAGAGAGTGCAAAAGAGAGGGGGGAGAGCGCGCAAAAGAGATGGGAGAGAGAGAGCGCAAAAGAGAGGGGGGAGAGAGAGCAAAAGAGAGGGGGGAGAGAGAGCAAAAGAGAGGGGGGAGAGAGAGCAAAAGAGAGGGGGGAGAGAGAGAGCACAAAAGAGAGGGAGGAGAGAGAGAGAAGGAGAGAGAGAGGAGGGGGGTAGTGAGAGAGGAGGGGGGGGGGAGAGAGAGAGAAGAGGGGAGAGAGAGAGAGAGAAGAGGGGAGAGAGAGAGAGAGAGAGAAGGGGAGAGAGAGAGGAAGGGGGAGAGAGAGAGAAGGGGAGAGAGAGAGGAAGGGGGAGAGAAGAGGGGAGAGAGAGAGGAAGGGGGAGAGAGAGAGGAAGGGGGAGAGAGAGAGGGGAGGGAGAGAGAGAGGAGGGAGAGGAGGGGGAGAGAGAGGAGGGGGAGAGAGAGGAGGGGGAGAGAGAGGAGAGGGAGAGAGAGAGAGCTCAAAAACAGAATTTATGTTTACCTGATAAATTTCTTTCTCCAACGGTGTGTCCGGTCCACGGCGTCATCCTTACTTGTGGGATATTCTCTTCCCCAACAGGAAATGGCAAAGAGCCCAGCAAAGCTGGTCACATGATCCCTCCTAGGCTCCGCCTACCCCAGTCATTCGACCGACGTTAAGGAGGAATATTTGCATAGGAGAAACCATATGGTACCGTGGTGACTGTAGTTAAAGAAAATAAATTATCAGACCTGATTAAAAAACCAGGGCGGGCCGTGGACCGGACACACCGTTGGAGAAAGAAATTTATCAGGTAAACATAAATTCTGTTTTCTCCAACATAGGTGTGTCCGGTCCACGGCGTCATCCTTACTTGTGGGAACCAATACCAAAGCTTTAGGACACGGATGAAGGGAGGGAGCAAATCAGGTCACCTAAATGGAAGGCACCACGGCTTGCAAAACCTTTCTCCCAAAAATAGCCTCAGAAGAAGCAAAAGTATCAAACTTGTAAAATTTGGTAAAAGTGTGCAGTGAAGACCAAGTCGCTGCCCTACATATCTGATCAACAGAAGCCTCGTTCTTGAAGGCCCATGTGGAAGCCACAGCCCTAGTGGAATGAGCTGTGATTCTTTCGGGAGGCTGCCGTCCGGCAGTCTCGTAAGCCAATCTGATGATGCTTTTAATCCAAAAAGAGAGAGAGGTAGAAGTTGCTTTTTGACCTCTCCTTTTACCGGAATAAACAACAAACAAGGAAGATGTTTGTCTAAAATCCTTTGTAGCATCTAAATAGAATTTTAGAGCGCGAACAACATCCAAATTGTGCAACAAACGTTCCTTCTTTGAAACTGGTTTCGGACACAGAGAAGGTACGATAATCTCCTGGTTAATGTTTTTGTTAGAAACAACTTTTGGAAGAAAACCAGGTTTAGTACGTAAAACCACCTTATCTGCATGGAACACCAGATAAGGAGGAGAACACTGCAGAGCAGATAATTCTGAAACTCTTCTAGCAGAAGAAATTGCAACTAAAAACAAAACTTTCCAAGATAATAACTTAATATCAACGGAATGTAAGGGTTCAAACGGAACCCCCTGAAGAACTGAAAGAACTAAATTGAGACTCCAAGGAGGAGTCAAAGGTTTGTAAACAGGCTTGATTCTAACCAGAGCCTGAACAA
Source organism: Bombina bombina (assembly GCF_027579735.1). Classification (NCBI taxonomy): domain Eukaryota; kingdom Metazoa; phylum Chordata; class Amphibia; order Anura; family Bombinatoridae; genus Bombina; species Bombina bombina. The sequence goes on from NC_069502.1 coordinate 775,564,438, forward strand.
AGGCTTGAACATCTGGCACAGCTGCCAGCTTTTTGTGAAGTAACACCGACAAGGCAGAAATCTGTCCCTTCAGGGAATTTTTTGCCTTGAAAGGCCGATCCTGAGGAAGGGCGTGGCCTTACCCCCAGTGATATCAGAGTAATCTCTTTCAAGTCAGGGCCAAACAGCGTTATCCCTTGAAAGGAATGTTTAGTAGCTTGTCTTGGAAGACGCATCAGCCGACCAGGATTTCAACCAAAGCGCTCTGCGCGCCACATAGCAAACCCAGAATTCTTAGCCGCTAACTAGCCAATTGCAAGTGGCGTCTAGGGTGAAAGAATTAGCCAATTTGAGAGCATTGATTCTGTCCATAATCTCCTCTAAGGAGGAGAATCACTTTGAGCGTTCTTTATCAGCTCATCGAACAGAAACATGCGGCTGTAGCGACAGGGACAATGCATGAAATTGGTTGTAGAAGGTAACCCTGCTGAACAAACATCTTTTTAAGCAAACCTTCTAATTTTTTATCCATAGGATCTTTGAAAGCACAACTTCCTCTATGGGTAAGTGGTGCGTTTGTTTTAAGTGGAAACGCTCCCTCGACCTTGGGGACTGTCTGCCATAAGTCCTTTCTGGGGTCGACCATAGGAAACAATTTTTTTAATATGGGGGGAGGGACGAAAGGAATACCGGGCCTTTCCATTCTTTATTAAAAAGTCCGCACCCGCTTGGGTATAGGAAAAGCTTCTGGGAGCCCGGCCCCTCTAGGAACTTGTCCATTTTACATAGTTTCTCTGGGATGACCAACTTTTCACAATCATCCAGAGTGGATAATACCTCCTTAAGCAGAATGCGGAGATGTTCCAACTTAAATTTAAATGCAATCACATCAGGTTCAGCTGTTGAGAAATGTTCCCTGAATCAGTAATTTCTCCCTCAGACAAAACCCCTGGCCCCATCAGACTGGGTTAGGGGCCCTTCAGAGATATTAATATCAGCGTCGTCATGCTCTTCAGTATCTAAAACAGAGCAGCCACGCTTACGCTGACAAGGGTTCATTTTGGCTAAAATGTTTTTGACAGAATTATCCATTACAGCCGTTAATTGTTGCATAGTAAGGAGTATTGGCGCGCTAGATGTACTAGGGGCCTCCTGAGTGGGCAAGACTCGTGTAGACGAAGGAGGGAATGATGCAGTACCATGCTTACTCCCCTCACTTGAGGAATCATCTTGGGCATCATTGTCATTATCACATAAATCACATTTATTTAAATGAATAGGAATTCTGGCTTCCCCACATTCAGAACACAGTCTATCTGGTAGTTCAGACATGTTAAACAGGCATAAACTTGATAACAAAGTACAAAAACGTTTTAAAATAAAACCGTTACTGTCACTTTAAATTTTAAACTGAACACACTTTATTACTGCAATTGCGAAAAAACATGAAGGAATTGTTCAAAATTCACCAAATTCTCACCACAGTGTCTTAAGGCCTTAAAGGTATTGCACACCAAATTTGGAAGCTTTAACCCTTAAAATAACGGAACCGGAGCCGTTTTAAACTTTAACCCCTTTACAGTCCCTGGTATCTGCTTTGCTGAGACCCAACCAAGCCCAAAGGGGAATACGATACCAAATGACGCCTTCAGAAAGTCTTTTCTAAGTATCAGAGCTCCTCTCACATGCGACTGCATGCCATGCCTCTCAAAAACAAGTGCGCCACACCGGCGCGAAAATGAGGCTCTGCTTAAGCTTTGGGAAAGCCCCTAAGGAATAAGGTGTCTAATACAGTGCCTGCCGATATTATTATATCAAAATACCCAGATAAAATGATTCCTCAAGGCTAAATATGTGTTAATAATGAATCGATTTAGCCCAGAAACAGTCTACAGTCTTAATAAGCCCTTGTGAAGCCCTTATTTATGATCGTAATAAACATGGCTTACCGGATCCCATAGGGAAAATGACAGCTTCCAGCATTACATCGTCTTGTTAGAATGTGTCATACCTCAAGCAGCAAGAGACTGCACACTGTTCCCCCAACTGAAGTTAATTGCTCTCAACAGTCCTGTGTGGAACAGCCATGGATTTTAGTTACGGTTGCTAAAATCATTTTCCTCATACAAACAGAAATCTTCATCTCTTTTCTGTTTCTGAGTAAATAGTACATACCAGCACTATTTCAAAATAACAAACTCTTGATTGAATAATAAAAACTACAGTTAAACACTAAAAAACTCTAAGCCATCTCCGTGGAGATGTTGCCTGTACAACGGCAAAGAGAATGACTGGGGTAGGCGGAGCCTAGGAGGGATCATGTGACCAGCTTTGCTGGGCTCTTTGCCATTTCCTGTTGGGGAAGAGAATATCCCACAAGTAAGGATGACGCCGTGGACCGGACACACCTATGTTGGAGAAAGAGATGGGGGAGAGAGAGCGCAAAAGAGATGGGAGAGAGAGCTCAACAGAGGGGGGGGGGAGAGCGCAAAAGAGATGGGGGAGAGAGAGCGCAAAAGAGATGGGGAGAGAGAGCGCAAAAGAGGTGGGGGAGAGAGAGAGCAAAAGAGGGGGAGAGAGCGTGAAGAGAAGGGGAGAGAGCATGAAGAGAGGGGGAGAGAGCGCAAAAGAGAGGGGGGAGAGGGCAAAAGAGGGGGGGAGAGAGCGCAAAAGAGAGGGGGAGAGAGAGAGAGAGCAAAAGAGGGGGGAGAGAGAGAGCACAAAGGAGAGGGGGGAGAGAGAGCAAAAGAGAGGGGGGAGAGAGAGCAAAAGAGAGGGGGAGAGAGAGCAAAAGAGAGGGGGGAGAGAGAGCAAAAGAGAGGGGTAGAGAGCGCAAAAGAGAGGGGAGAGAGAGTGGGCAAAAGAGAGGGGGAGAGAGAGTGTGCAAAAGAGAGGGGAGAGAGTGTGCAAAAGAGAGGGGGAGAGAGTGTGCAAAAGAGAGGGGGAGAGAGAGAGCACAAAAGAGAGGGGGGATAGAGAGAGAGGGGGGATAGAGAGAGAGGGGAGAGAGAGAGGAGGGGGGAGAGAAAGAGGGGGGGAGAGAGAGAGCGCAAAAGAGAGGGGGACTGAGAGAGCGCAAAAGAGAGGGGGGAGAGAGAGAGGGGGGAGAGAAAGAGAGAGAGAGAGAGAGAGAGAGCGCAAAAGAGAGGGGGAGAGAGAGAGCAAAAGAAGGGGGAGAGAGAGCACAAAAGAGAGGGGGGAGAGAGAGCAAAAGAGAGGGGGGAGAGAGTGCGCAAAAGAGAGGGGGAGAGAGAGTGCGCAAAAGAGAGGGGGAGAGAGAGAGCGCAAAAGAGGGGGGGGATAGAGAGAGAGGGGGAGAGAAAGAGAGAGAGGGGAGAGAGAGAGGGGAGGGGAGAGAGAGAGGAGAGAGAGAGCTCAAAAGAGAGGGGGAGAGAGAGCGCAAAAGAGATGGGGGAGAGAGAGCTCAAAAGAGAGGGGGGAGAGAGAGCTCAAAAGAGAGGGGGGAGAGAGAGCGCAAAAGAGATGGGGGAGAGAGAGCGCAAAAGAGATGGGAGAGAGAGAGAGAGAGCAAGGGGTGGGACCGCTGTACTGCAAAAAAATGGCCTGTGTGAACAGACTTTAGGACTAGTATATATATATATATATATATATATATATATATATATATATACATACAGGGAGTGCAGAATTATTAGGCAAGTTGTATTTTTGAGGATTAATTTTATTATTGAACAACAACCATGTTCTCAATGAACCCAAAAAAACTCATTAATATCAAAGCTGAATAGTTTTGGAAGTAGTTTTTAGTTTGTTTTTAGTTATAGCTATTTTAGGGGGATATCTGTGTGTGCAGGTGACTATTACTGTGCATAATTATTAGGCAACTTAACAAAAAACAAATATATACCCATTTCAATTATTTATTTTTATCAGTGAAACCAATATAACATCTCAACATTCACAAATATACATTTCTGACATTCAAAAACAAAACAAAAACAAATCAGTGACCAATATAGCCACCTTTCTTTGCAAGGACACTCAAAAGCCTGCCATCCATGGATTCTGTCAGTGTTTTGATCTGTTCACCATCAACATTGCGTGCAGCAGCAACCACAGCATCCCAGACACTGTTCAGAGAGGTGTACTGTTTTCCCTCCTTGTAAATCTCACATTTGATGATGGACCACAGGTTCTCAATGGGGTTCAGATCAGGTGAACAAGGAGGCCATGTCATTAGATTTTCTTCTTTTATACCCTTTCTTGCCAGCCACGCTGTGGAGTAGTTGGACGCGTGTGATGGAGCATTGTCCTGCATGAAAATCATGTTTTTCTTGAAGGATGCAGACTTCTTCCTGTACCACTGCTTGAAGAAGGTGTCTTCCAGAAACTGGCAGTAGGACTGGGAGTTGAGCTTGACTCCATCCTCAACCCGAAAAGGCCCCACAAGCTCATCTTTGATGATACCAGCCCAAACCAGTACTCCACCTCCACCTTGCTGGCGTCTGAGTCAGACTGGAGCTCTCTGCCCTTTACCAATCCAGCCACGGGCCCATCCATCTGGCCCATCAAGACTCACTCTCATTTCATCAGTCCATAAAACCTTAGAAAAATCAGTCTTGAGATATTTCTTGGCCCAGTCTTGACGTTTCAGCTTGTGTGTCTTGTTCAGTGGTGGTCGTCTTTCAGCCTTTCTTACCTTGGCCATGTCTCTGAGTATTGCACACCTTGTGCTTTTGGGCACTCCAGTGATGTTGCAGCTCTGAAATATGGCCAAACTGGTGGCAAGTGGCATCTTGGCAGCTGCACGCTTGACTTTTCTCAGTTCATGGGCAGTTATTTTGCGCCTTGGTTTTTCCACACGCTTCTTGCGACCCTGTTGACTATTTTGAATGAAACGCTTGATTGTTCGATGATCACGCTTCAGAAGCTTTGCAATTTTAAGAGTGCTGCATTCCTCTGCAAGATATCTCACTATTTTTGACTTTTCTGAGCCTGTCAAGTCCTTCTTTTGACCCATTTTGCCAAAGGAAAGGAAGTTGCCTAATAATAATGCACACCTGATATAGGGTGTTGATGTCATTAGACCACACCCCTTCTCATTACAGAGATGCACATCACCTAATATGCTTAATTGGTAGTAGGCTTTCGAGCCTATACAGCTTGGAGTAAGACAACATGCATAAAGAGGATGATGTGGTCAAAATACTCATATGCCTAATAATTCTGCACTCCCTGTATATATGTATATATATATATATATATATATATTTATATATATATATTTATATATATATATATACATATATTTATATATACATATACATATATATATATATATTTATATACACATATATTTATATATACATATACATATATATATATATATACATATACATATACATATACAGGGAGTGCAGAATTATTGGGCAAATGAGTATTTTGACCACATCATCCTCTTTATGCATGTTGTCTTACTCCAAGCTGTATAGGCTCGAAAGCCTACTACCAATTAAGCATATTTGGTGATGTGCATCTCTGTAATGAGAAGGGGTGTGGTCTAATGACATCAACACCCTATATCAGGTGTGAATAATTATTAGGCAACTTCCTTTCCTTTGGCAAAATGGGTCAAAAGAAGGACTTGACAGGCTCAGAAAAGTCAAAAATAGTGAGATATCTTGCAGAGGGATGCAGCACTCTTAAAATTGCAAAGCTTCTGAAGCGTGATCATCGAACAATCAAGCGTTTCATTCAAAATAGTCAACAGGGTCGCAAGAAGCGTGTGGAAAAACCAAGGCGCAAAATAACTGCCCATGAACTGAGAAAAGTCAAGCGTGCAGCTGTCAAGATGCCACTTGCCACCAGTTTGGCCATATTTCAGAGCTGCAACATCACTGGAGTGCCCAAAAGCACAAGGTGTGCAATACTCAAGAGACATGGCCAAGGTAAGAAAGGCTGAAAGACTACCACCACTGAACAAGACACACAAGCTGAAACGTCAAGACTGGGCCAAGAAATATCTCAAGACTGATTTTTCTAAGGTTTTATGGACTGATGAAATGAGAGTGAGTCTTGATGGGCCAGATGGATGGGCCCGTGGCTGGATTGGTAAAGGGCAGAGAGCTCCAGTCCGACTCAGACGCCAGCAAGGTGGAGGTGGAGTACTGGTTTGGGCTGGTATCATCAAAGATGAGCTTGTGGGGCCTTTTCGGGTTGAGGATGGAGTCAAGCTCAACTCCCAGTCCTACTGCCAGTTTCTGGAAGACACCTTCTTCAAGCAGTGGTACAGGAAGAAGTCTGCATCCTTCAAGAAAAACATGATTTTCATGCAGGACAATGCTCCATCACACGCGTCCAAGTACCCCACAGCATGGCTGGCAAGAAAGGGTATAAAAGAAGAAAATCTAATGACATGGCCTCCTTGTTCACCTGATCTGAACCCCATTGAGAACCTGTGGTCCATCATCAAATGTGAGATTTACAAGGAGGGAAAACAGTACACCTCTCTGAACAGTGTCTGGGAGGCTGTGGTTGCTGCTGCACGCAATGTTGATGGTGAACAGATCAAAACACTGACAGAATCCATGGATGGCAGGCTTTTGAGTGTCCTTGCAAAGAAAGGTGACTATATTGATCACTGATTTGTTTTTGAATGTCAGAAATGTATATTTGTGAATGTTGAGATGTTATATTGGTTTCACTGGTAAAAATAAATAATTGAAATGGGTATATATTTGTTTTTTGTTAAGTTGCCTAATAATTATGCACAGTAATAGTCACCTGCACACACAGATATCCCCCTAAAATAGCTATAACTAAAAACAAACTAAAAACTACTTCCAAAACTATTCAGCTTTGATATTAATGAGTTTTTTGGGTTCATTGAGAACATGGTTGTTGTTCAATAATAAAATTAATCCTCAAAAATACAACTTGCCTAATAATTCTGCACTCCCTGTATATATACAGGGATATATATATATATATATACACACACACTGTAACAGGAACACTTTTAACCACGGTCTTCTAGGGCACAAATGCAGCACAGGACAGTCCACTGTAGTTTAAAAGGCTTTATTTTTCACAGCAATAACAAACAGGCAGTTCATTTTCAAAAGAGGGAAATCCTTCCTCTGCAGCAAAGTTAAGTACTTTTAAATGTGTCCCAGCACTTCACAGCATTCCACAAGTGCTTTGTAAAAAACATAATTTATGCTTACCTGATAAATTCCTTTCTCCTGTAGTGTAGTCAGTCCACGGGTCATCCATTACTTATGGGATATTAACTCCTCCCTAACAGGAAGTGCAAGAGGATCACCCAAGCAGAGCTGCTATATAGCTCCTCCCCTCTACGTCATACCCAGTCATTCGACCGAAAACCAAACGAGAAAGGAGAAACTATAGGGTGCAGTGGTGACTGGAGTATAATTTAAAATTTAGACCTGTCATAAAAAACAGGGCGGGCCGTGGACTGACTACACTACAGGAGAAAGGAATTTATCAGGTAAGCATAAATTATGTTTTCTCCTGTTAAGTGTAGTCAGTCCACGGGTCATCCATTACTTATGGGATACCAATACCAAAGCTAAAAGTACACGGATGACGGGAGGGACAGGCAGGATCTTTACACGGAAGGAACCACTGCCTGAAGAACCTTTCTCCCAAAAACAGTGTCAAATTTGTAAAATTTTGAAAAAGTATGAAGAGAAGACCAAGTTGCAGCCTTGCAAATCTGTTCAACAGAGGCCTCATTCTTAAAGGCCCACGTGGAAGCCACAGCTCTAGTGGAATGAGCTGTAATTCTTTCAGGAGGCTGCTGTCCAGCAGTCTCATAGGCTAAACGTATTATGCTACGAAGCCAGAAAGAGAGGGAGGTAGCAGAAGCTTTCTGACCTCTTCTCTGTCCAGAATAAACGACAAACAGGGAAGAAGTTTGGCGAAAATCTTTAGTTGCCTGTAAATAAAATTTTAGGGCACGGACTACGTCCAGATTGTATAGAAGTCGTTCCTTCTTTGAAGAAGGGTTAGGACACAATGAAGGAACAACAATCTCTTGATTGATATTCCTATTAGTGACTACCTTAGGTAAGAACCCAGGTTTAGTACGCAGAACTACCTTGTCTGAATGAAAAATCAGATAAGGAGAATCACAATGTAAGGCCGATAACTCAGAGACTCTTCGAGCCGAGGAAATAGCCATTAAAAACAGAACTTTCCAAGATAACAGCTTGATATCAATGGAATGAAGGGGTTCAAACGGAACACCCTGTAAAACGTTAAGAACTAAGTTTAAGCTCCACGGTGGAGCAACAGTCTTAAACACAGGCTTAATCCTGGCCAAAGCCTGACAAAAGGCCTGAACGTCTGTGCAAAAGGATTGACAGAGCTGAGATCTGTCCCTTTAAAGAACTAGCAGATAAACCCTTTTCTAAACCTTCTTGTAGAAAAGACAATATCCTAGGAATCCTAACCTTACTCCATGAGTAACTCTTGGATTCGCACCAATGTAAGTATTTACGCCATATTTTATAGTAAATTTTCCTGGTAACAGGTTTCCTAGCCTGTATTAAAGTATCAATTACTGACTCCGAAAATCCACGCTTTGATAAAATCAAGCGTTCAATCTCCATGCAGTCAGCTTCAGAGAAATTAGATTTTGATGTTTGAAAGGACCCTGAATTAGAAGGTCCTGTCTCAGAGGCAGAGACCATGGTGGACAGGACGACATGTCCACTAGATCTGCATACCAGGTCCTGCGTGGCCACGCAGGCGCTATTAGAATCACCGATGCTCTCTCCTGTTTGATCCTGGCAATCAATCGAGGAAGCATCGGGAAGGGTGGAAACACATAAGCCATCTTGAAGTTCCAAGGTGCTGTCAGAGCATCTATCAGAACCGCTCCCGGGTCCCTGGACCTGGACCCGTAACAAGGAAGCTTGGCGTTCTGGCGAGACGCCATGAGATCCATATCTGGTTTGCCCCAATGCCGAAGTATTTGGGCAAAGACCTCCGGATGAAGTTCCCACTCCCCCGGATGAAAAGTCTGGCGACTTAGGAAATCCGCCTCCCAGTTCTCCACGCCTGGGATGTGGATCGCTGATAGGTGGCAAGAGTGAAACTCTGCCCAGAGAATTATCTTTGAGACTTCCATCATCGCTAGCGAACTCCTTGTCCCTCCTTGATGGTTGATGTAAGCCACAGTCGTGATGTTGTCCGACTGAAATCTGATGAACCTCAGAGATGCTAGCTGAGGCCAAGCTAGAAGGGCATTGAAAACTGCTCTTAATTCCAGAATGTTTATGGGAAGGAGACTCTCCTCCTGAGTCCATGATCCCTGAGACTTCAGGGAATTCCAGACAGCGCCCCAACCTAGCAGGCTGGCGTCTGTTGTTACAATCATCCAATCTGGTCTGCTGAAGGGCATCCCCTTGGACAGGTGTGGCCGAGAGAGCCACCATAGAAGAGAATTTCTGGTCTCCTGATCCAGATTCAGCATAGGGGACAAATCTGAGTAATCCCCATTCCACTGACTTAGCATGCACAACTGCAGTGGTCTGAGATGCAGGCGTGCAAAGGGAACTATGTCCATTGCCGCTACCATTAAACCGATTACCTCCATGCATTGAGCCACTGACGGGTGTGGAATGGAATGAAGGACACGGCAAGCATTTAGGAGTTTTGTTAACCTGTCCTCTGTCAGGTAAATTTTCATTTCTACCGAATCTATAAGAGTCCCTAAGAAGGGAACTCTTGTGAGTGGCAATAGAGAACTCTTTCCTTCGTTCACCTTCCACCCATGTAACCTTAGAAATGCCAGTACTAACTCTGTATGAGACTTGGCAGCTTGAAAATTTGATGCTTGTATCAGAATGTCGTCTAGGTACGGAGCTACCGATATTCCTCGCGGTCTTAGTACCGCCAGAAGAGAACCCAGAACCTTTGTGAAGATTCTTGGAGCAGTAGCTAACCCGAAGGGAAGAGCTACAAACTGGTAATGCCTGTCTAGAAAGGCAAACTTTAGATACCGGTAATGATCCTTGTGAATCGGTATGTGAAGGTACGCATCCTTTAAATCCACTGTGGTCATGTACTGACCCTTTTGGATCATGGGTAAGATTGTCCGAATAGTTTCCATTTTGAACGATGGAACTCTTAGGAATTTGTTTAGGATCTTTAAGTCCAAGATTGGTCTGAAGGTTCCTTCTTTCTTGGGAACCACAAACAGATTTGAGTAAAACCCTTGTCCGTGTTCTGACCGCGGAACCGGGTGGATCACTCCCATTAGTAAAAGATCTTGTACACAGCGTAGAAACGCCTCTTTCTTTATCTGGTTTGTTGACAACCTTGAAAGATGAAATCTCCCTTTTGGAGGAGAAGCTTTGAAGTCCAGAAGATATCCCTGAGATATGATCTCTAACGCCCAGGGATCCTGGACATCTCTTGCCCAAGCCTGGGCGAAGAGAGAAAGTCTGCCCCCGACTAGATCCGTTTCCGGATCGGGGGCCCTCACTTCATGCTGTCTTAGGGGCAGCAGCAGGCTTTCTGGCCTGCTTGCCCTTGTTCCAGGTCTGGTTAGGTTTCCAGCCCTGTCTGTAGCGAGCAACAGTTCCTTCCTGTTTTGGAGCGGAGGAAGTTGATGCTGCTCCTGCCTTGAAGTTGCGAAAGGCATGAAAATTAGACTGTCTAGCCCTTGGTTTGGCTCTGTCTTGAGGTAGGGCATGTCCCTTACCTCCAGTAATGTCAGCGATAATTTCTTTCAAACCGGGCCCGAATAAGGTCTGCCCCGTTAAGCAATTTAGATTTAGAAGTCACATCAGCTGACCAGGATTTAAGCCACAGCGCTCTGCGCGCCTGAATGGCGAATCCGGAGTTCTTAGCCGTAAGTTTAGTTAAATGTACTACGGCATCAGAAATAAATGAATTAGCTAGCTTAAGGACTCAAAGCTTGTCTGTAATCTCATCCAATGTAGCTGAGCTAATGGTCTCTTCCAGAGACTCAAACCAGAATGCCGCCGCAGCCGTGACAGGCGCAATGCATGCAAGGGGTTGCAATATAAAACCTTGTTGAACAAACATTTTCTTAAGGTAACCCTCTAACTTTTTATCCATTGGATCTGAAAAAGCACAGCTATCCTCCACCGGGATAGTGGTACGCTTAGCTAAAGTAGAAACTGCTCCCTCCACCTTAGGGACCGTCTGCCATAAGTCCCGTGTGGTGGCGTCTATTGGAAACATTTTTCTAAATATAGGAGGGGGTGAGAAAGGCACACCGGGTCTATCCCACTCCTTGTTAACAATTTCTGTAAGCCTTTTAGGTATAGGAAAAACGTCAGTACACGTCGGTACCGCAAAATATTTATCCAGCCTACATATTTTCTCTGGGATTGCAACCGTGTTACAATCATTCAAAGCCGCTAATACCTCCCCTAGTAACACACGGAGGTTCTCAAGCTTAAATTTAAAATTTGAAATGTCTGAATCCAGTTTATTTGGATCAGATCCGTCACCCACAGAATGAAGCTCTCCGTCTTCATGTTCTGCGAATTGTGACGCAGTATCAGACATGGCCCTAGTATTTTCAGCGCACTCTGTTCTCACTCCAGAGTGGTCGCGTTTACCCCTAAGTTCTGGCAATTTAGATAAAACTTCAGTCATAACATTAGCCATGTCTTGCAAGGTGATTTGTAATGGCCGCCCTGATGTACTTGGCGTCACAATATCACGCACCTCCTGAGCGGGAGATGCAGGTACTGACACGTGAGGAGAGTTAGTCGGCATAACTTCCCCCTCGTTGTCTGGTGAAATTTTCTTTACATGTACAGATTGGCTTTTACTTAAAGTACACAAATTTCTATTGGGCTCCACATTGGCCTTTGAACATATTGCACAAAGAGATTCCTCTGTGTCAGACATGTTTAAACAAACTAGCAATTAAACCAGCAAGCTTGGAAATACTTTTCAAATAAATTTACAAGCAATATAAAAAACGTTACTGTGCCTTTAAGAAGCACACAAAAAACTGTCACAGTTGAAATAACATGAACCGGATAAGTTATAGAAACCAAATTTTCACATTAAATTTATTAATTTAGCAAAGGATTGCACCCACTAGCAAATGGATGATTAACCCCTTAATACCAAAAAAACGGATAACAATAAAATATATACGTTTTTATCACAGTCAAAGCACAGTCTCACAGGTCTGCTGTGAGTGATTACCTCCCTCAAAACTAGTTTTGGAGACCCCTGAGCTCTGTAGAGACGTCCTGGATCATGCAGGGAGAACAGGAAGACTTGTGACTGAATTTTTACTGCGCAGTAAAAGCGCCAAAATAGGCCCCTCCCACTCATACTACAACAGTGGGGAAGCTCAGTAAACTGATTTTATTCAAAACAAATGACAGCCGTGTGGAAAATAATGCCCAAATAAATTTTCACCAAGTACCTCAGAGAAAAAACGATTAACATGCCAGTAAACGTTTAAAATATAAATATATGAGATGTTAATAAAAAGCCTGTTGCTAGTCGCTTTAACTGCAGAGAGGCTATAAGTTATATATATACAGTATTTTCTTAGTGAAGTGCCATTCCCCAGAAATACTTCAGTGCAAGCATACACACATATCAGCCTGATACCAGTTACTACTACTGCATTTAAGGCTGTACTTACTTTACACCGGTATTAGCAGTATTTTCTCAGTCAATTCCATTCCTTAGAAAATAATATACTGCAACATACCTCCTTGCAGGTGAACCCTGCCCGCTGTCCCCTGTTCTGAAGTTACCTCGCTCCTCAGAATGGCCGAGAACAGCAAATGGATCTTAGTTACGTCCGCTAAGATCATACACAACTCAGGTAGATTCTTCTTCTAATGCTGCCTGAGAAAAAAACAACACACTCCGGTGCTGTTTAAAATAACAAACTTTTGATTGAAGAAATAAAAACTAATTTTAATAACCACAGTCCTCTCACACATCCTATCTATTAGTTAGGTGCAAGAGAATGACTGGGTATGACGTAGAGGGGAGGAGCTATATAGCAGCTCTGCTTGGGTGATCCTCTTGCACTTCCTGTTAGGGAGGAGTTAATATCCCATAAGTAATGGATGACCCGTGGACTGACTACACTTAACAGGAGAAATAATGTCCTTTTACAGTTCACAGGAACAAAAGTCTTTTACACAGTGTAACAAACACACACACCAGCTTCTGTAGCTGTGTAACTCTCTCTCAAGGCCTAAGTGAGGCTGCTATTTAAACCCTCACAACTTCTAATTAGCCACACCTGTGATTAGCTGCTAAACAGCTTCACAGCTGTCTGGGATAATGGCCCACCCTCTCTCCAATTATCCCAAACCCCAGGGACCCAGAAAACAGTTTATCAACTGCATAATCAAATACACACTCTTTCTCCCTGGGGTTTTAACTGAAAGGAGAAATAGCATGTACAATGCTTGGTCTTAAATATCTTCCATTTATAACCAGGCCTTGCTTTCTGTCACATATCCTCCCCCCCAGCTCACACCCAGTGGGTTGAGCGACCATGGACATCAATGAATGTACCCGAGACAAACCATCAGCATTGCCCTGCAAAAGACCAGCCCTGTGCTCAACAGTAAAATTGAAGGGTTGCAAGCTAAGAAACCACCTAGTAACCCTTGAATTTGTTTCCTTATTCTGACTCATCCATATGAGAGGAGCATGATCTGTTATTAATTTAAATTTTCTTCCCAACAGATAGTACCTAAGGGTCTCTAAATGGCAAGGCATTCTTTCTCCACTATAGAATAGTTCTTTTCCTGTGAAATAAGTTTTCTGCTTAGGAAAAGGACAGGATGCTCTTCTCCCTGACACTCCTGCGAGAGAACTGCTCCTAAACCAACATCAGAGGCATCTGTCTGTACAATAAAATCTTTAGCGAAATTGGGGGTTACCAAAACTGGATGGGCACAAAGGGCATCTTTCAAATGCTTAAAAGCTTGTTCTGCTTCTGGGGGACCATTTTATCATAATTGGGGCCCTTGCTTTTGTGAGATCTGTCAAGGGTGACGCAATTGTAGCGAAATTCGGGATAAACCTTCTATAATAACTAGTTATCCCAATAAATGCTCTTACTTGTTTTTTAGTTAGAGGCTGTGGCCAGTTCTGTATGGCCTCTACTTTTGTTGTCTGAGGTTTAACTAATCCTCTACCAATAGTATAACCCAAGTACTTAGCTTCCTGTAAACCAACAGTACATTTTGCAGGATTGGCAGTTAACCCAGCGGACCGTATTGCATCAAGTACTGCTTGAACTTTTGGAAGATGTGATTCCCAATCTGTACTATAAATTATAACATCATCCAAATATGCTGCCGCATAACGAACATGGGGTTTCAGAATTCTATCCATCATCCTCTGGAATGTTGCCGGGGCCCCATGTAAACCAAATGACAACACCGTATACTGAAATAAGCCCTCTGGGGTTGAAAAAGCTGTCTTTTCCTTTGCTTGACTAGTGAGAGGCACCTGCCAATACCCTTTCATTAAATCAATTGTAGTGAGATAACATGCTTTTCCTAGCCTTTCTATCAACTCATCTACTCTAGGCATTGGGTAGGTGTCAAATTTGGAAACACAATTAAACTTACGAAAGTCATTACAGAACCTTAATGAACCATCCGGCTTTGGAACAAGCACGATTGGACTGTTCCACTCACTTTGTGATTCCTCAATTACCCCAAGCTTTAACATTTTTTCTACCTCCAGTTTAATAGCCTTTCTACGAGCCTCAGGGACCCTATAGGGTTTAAGGCAGACCTTCTTCCCTGGTTCTGTTATTATGTCATGCTTAATAACATTAGTTTTTCCCGGTACCACAGAAAATACCTCTTTGTTCATTCTAATAAAATCCTTGACCTCTCGCTTCTGATGTACAGATAGGGTTTCCGATATATTTACCTCTGGTTCAGTGACAGGGAGTTCTGTAGGTTTTAAGGTAACTAAAACTTCCCTATCTTTCCAAGGTTTTAACAGATTTATATGATATATTTGCTCAGGTTTCCTTCTCCCTGGCTGACTTACTTTGTAATTAACATCACCCACTTTCTCAATTATCTCATATGGGCCCTGCCAAGTAGCCAAGAATTTATTTTCAACTGTAGGGACCAGAACTAACACCCTATCCCTAGGTTGAAACACCCTGGCTCAAGCATTACGGTTGTAGCTGTACTTTTGTGCTTCCTGTGCTTTTCCCATATGTTCCCTTACAATGGGCATGACAGCTTCCATACGATCCTGCATTTGGGAAATATGTTCAATAATACTTCGATAAGGTGTTGTCTCTTGCTCCCAAGTCTCTTTAACTATATCTAGTAATCCCCTGGGATGCCGCCCATATAACAGTTCAAATGGGGAAAAACCTGTAGAAGCCTGGGGAACCTCCCTGATAGAGAACATTAAATAGGGTAACAGAAGGTCCCAATTTCTCCCATCTGTGTCAATTACCTTTCTTAGCATACTTTTGAGAGTTTTGTTAAACCTTTCTACTAAACCATCAGTCTGAGGGTGATATACTGAGGTCCTTAGTTGTTTTATGCCAAACAACTTACACAATTCTTTTGTAACCCTGGACATAAATGGAGTTCCTTGGTCTGTCAAAATTTCCTTAGGTATCCCGACCCTGCTAAACATTAGCATGAGTTCTTTTGCTATGGACTTTGCAGAGCTGTTACGAAGGGGAACTGCCTCAGGATAACGTGTAGCATAATCAAGGATTACCAGTATATGCTGATGTCCTCTAGCAGATTTAACCAGCGGACCCACCAAGTCCATAGCAATTCTTTCAAAAGGCACATCAATTATAGGCAAGGGCACTAAAGGGTTACGAAAATCTTTAGCAGGAGCTGTAAGTTGACACTTAGGGCATGAAGCACAATAATCCTTGATGGCTACAAATATCCCTGGCCAATAAAACCTTCTAAGAACTCTCTCTTTGGTTTTCTCAACTCCCAAATACCCCCCTAGAATGTGGTTATGTGCAAGATTTAATACAGTGTTTCTAAAAGTCTGGGGCACCAAAAGTTGTTTAACAATGTCTGTTCCTTTCTTCTCTACACGATATACCAAATCATTAACTGCTTCAAAATAAGGATAGGGTAATACATTTCCTGGCTGTGTCACAACATCATTTATAACCCTGATATTATTTCTTGCCTCTACCAATGTTGGATCCTCCCATTGGGCTTTTTTAAAATTACCAGGGCCACCAACCAGATCTATCAAATCATCAATATTTTCCGAGCTAGTACTTGGTACTACATACAGGCATAGGGCAATAAATCTTATTTTTCTCCTTATCAATGGAACCCCCTTCAAAATCAGTTTCAGAGAAAGGAAATACATAAATATCAGAAGTTTGACATATTTCTGGAGATTCCCATAACTCCAGAAATTTTGGAAAATCTCTCCCTATCACCACCTCATGGGCTAAATTTGGTACTACACCCACACAATATTTTAATTTACCACACTGAGTCTCAATCTCCACCTCAGCTGTAGGATATTCCCGTTTATCTCCATGAACACAGATAATTCCCATTTTTTCCCCATAATCTAATACTGCATCTGGTACTAAAGATTTAGCCACTAGTGTGACCATACTTCCTGAATCAAGCAAAGCCATTAACCGTCACAGTACACCAATGGGAATCATTATTAACAGAGCTGTTGCTATTAGACAATAGTGAATGTGCAACATTACAGTCCATAAATTCATCTTTATCACAGTCTCTAGCAATATGCCCAACCTCATTACATTTAAAACATCTTACAGGTTGGTTATATTTAAATGTTTCCTTAATTCCTGGGGAAATGTCTCTGGTGTTTTGCCTATACACCTGCTGCTCTCTTATCCCCTTTATCCCCTGAACAGTCTTACCAGTTCTTGTAGAGCTCTGGGACTTGGGATTGTGGGGCTGATCCATTGAAGATTGTTGCAAAACTTCTCCTGAAGCTATAAATCTTTCGACCAATACAATCAACTGATCCGCTGTTTGAGGATCACCTTGATTAACCCACCGCCGCAGGGAAGCAGGTAATCCACGCTGAAACCGGTCCATCACCAGTAGTTCCACTATTTTGGTAGCCGAATTAACCTCTGGTTGCAGCCACTTCCTGGCAAGGTGTATAAGGTCGAACATCTGGGATCTTTATGAGATGAAAACATCCAGGAATGGAATCTTTGTGCACGGACTGCCGAAGTCACCCCCAGGCGTGCAAGGATTTCTGCTTTCAATTTCTCATAGTCACTGGCTTGTGCTGGCTCTAAATCAAAGTAGGCCTTCTGAGGTTCACCACTAAGAAATGGCGCAAGTATACTCGCCCACTCAACTGTCGGCCATTTTTCTCTTTCTGCTGTGCGTTCAAATGCCAAAAGATACGCCTCAACATCAACAGCTGCTGTCATTTTTTGAAGATAATGACTAGCCCTTATTACTCTGGAACCTTGGCTGCCACCAACATATTCAGAGTTCAGTTTTTCTGATATGGCTTGAACCTCTCGTTGCAGAGTTTGTGTAGCACTTTGTTGCTCTTCCCGGGTCTTCCTGAATGTCTCAGCTTGCACAGCAGTCATCTGTTGTATCAACAATTCAGTGTTCTCCTTCTGTGATTTAGCCAGCAGCATAGCACTCTCTGACTGGGCCAAGACCAACTGTTGCAGTGCTGCACTATTTTCAGCAGCTTTTCTGTTAGTCTCCTGCTGTATAGCATTAGAATGGATCAAAGCTTTAATGACTTCCTCCATGTTGCTTGCAGATTATTATGCCCTCAGACATACAACGTGGTTGCCGGTATTCTTCACCAAGTGTAACAGGAACACTTTTAACCACGGTCTTCTAGGGCACAAATGCAGCACAGGACAGTCCACTGTAGTTTAAAAGGCTTTATTTTTCACAGCAATAACAAACAGGCAGTTCATTTTCAAAAGAGGGAAATCCTTCCTCTTCAGCAAAGTTAAGTACTTTTAAATGTGTCCTAGCACTTCACAGCATTTCACAAGTGCTTTGTAAAAATAATGTCCTTTTACAGTTCACAGGAAAAAAAGTCTTTTACACAGTGTAACAAACACACACACCAGCTTCTGTAGCTGTGTAACTCTCTCTCAAGGCCTAAGTTAGGCTGCTATTTAAACCCTCACAACTTCTAATTAGCCACACCTGTGATTAGCTGCTGGACAGCTTCACAGCTGTCTGGGATAATGGCCCACCCTCTCTCC